>NC_067404.1:30651130-30786130 GCF_016432865.1 Antechinus flavipes | reverse complement strand
GCCCTGTTAAGTCTAACGCGCTCCCTTGCCATCTCCATGGTAACTAGACACAGGGGAGTTCCTGACCCTTCTATTCCTTTCTCTACGATGTCGGCCTCCTCCTTTCCTGGGCGAGGGATTTCCAAACATTTTTAATAGAGACCTCGCTCATTAAAGTGTTCGGGCCCAGCTGCCCCAAGGTATTTATATTTAGTTATAAATGATACTCGTGTATTAGTGCCTGAATAGATACACGATAAAAAGGCATAAGCTAGACATTTTAAAAGGTGAAAAAAAGGTGGTTTTAAAATCATTATTTTATGATACGAAAACTCTCTTAGCTCTCGTCTTACTGATTATTAATAATGGCTTAATCGATAATGATGTGGATAATGGTTAATCATCGACTGTATTATCGTCTATTTATCATGGTAATTATTGATAATTTGGAAGAGCTTCTTTATTGAGTGTACTCCATTGTTTGTGAAACTCTTGGTTTGACACTAAAATCCAAGGAAATCACAAAGCCAGCACAATACATTCAATCTATTATAATGTAGCACGTGCTGTTTTACGATAAGAGACAATGAGAAGTCGGTGAAGAATAATGGCATCCTGGATAGAAAGCTGGCCTCGGGCTCAGGAAGACCTGAGTTCAAGTCCTAGAAAACGCTGGCCGTGTGACCCTGAGCAAGTCCCCTAACCTCTCAGGGCTCCCAGGGCCATCTATGAGAGATATTTCAAGGATATTTCAAATTCTAGTCCGAAAGTCAACTTATATTTGATATTTTGTTTTAATGGCTAAAGCGGTAAAAGACCCCCAGATCCAAATGGAAAAGTGACCTGGATTCTCGAAATCGTGATCCTCATTTCTATCTATCAGTGATGTAAAGTGCCTGTTGACATCTGGCTAATAAATCTCTGTCTTCTGATATCAAACAGTTGTTTTTACAAGCTAATTTGAAGGATTTTTATAAACAGCCTAGAGGGAGGTCATATGACCCAGAAAGATGAAGGACTATGATATTCTCTCTGATCCTCATGGTCTCTCCAATCTCTCCAAAATAGTCATTGTATGAAAGAGATAAAGTAGTTTCAGCTGTCTTCATGATCTGGGACATCAAGGTCCCTATGGAGGTAAAATCTGATATCTTCTAATTCCTTTTTTGAAAAATTTATTTAATTTTATTCTAATTCCTAATTCCTAACTAATTGTAATTCCTAACTCAGTGCCCCCTCTCCCACTGTCTACCACACTAAGTTGAGGCTGCACAAGCTGACTTATGGGCTTTCAACAGAATTCATTTCAACTCCTACCCCCTTCTCATAATGCCCCAGAAAACCAAAAGGTAGAAATTTGCTCAGGCTGGGGCAAGTGTGGCAGCTCTCTATGCTACAACAATACTCAGCTAGAGAACTGAGGAAAAGAGGAAACTGAGTCAGGATGTCAGAATTTTCATGGAACTAGTAGACTTGCTTAAAGTAAAAAACTCAGTATCTATCTGGGATGGTTCAGTCCTCTCAGAATAAATTTAATCCCGATTCTTAGACTAGTGAAAAGTAAGTTGCCCAGTGTGGAAAGAGACTGAGATATCTTTGAGGTTCAACCTCCAGGGAAACTGCCAAATGAAAGTGAGGAAAATATAAAAGGAAAAGACTGAAATGGCCAAAGATCTCAGAAAGAGGGAAACTCAATGAAATACTTTGAATTTAAGCAGATAGGTAAGGCAGATATTCATAACAAAAGGGAATAAGATCTCCAGATCAACTGAGTCCAGACATCTATGCATAAATATTACAATACCAAATATGTACCTATCAGAAATGAAAATAAGCAGATGATGAGGAAAAGGACCCTACGCATCCCCCAAGGGACTATGGGACCACAACAGGCTGTTCCCAAATTCTTTAAAGAGAAATCAGAATTGTGACAGCAGAATTTGTGCTGCACAACAGAAATAATTGACAGAATAGAAAAACTTGAATCCAGAGTGGCAAGTCACACTAAAGAAACAAAAGAGAAAATAACTGATTGGTAATGCACATACAAAGCGAGTAAAGGACAATCAGGAAGAATAGAAGCAAAAATCAATAATGTTCAAAGAAAGTAAGATCTCCATACAAGAAAAATATATTGTTTCCAAAGACAGGGTCCGTAGAAACAAAGATTAGGTCTCTCAGAATATTAGTCTCCCAGATAAGTCAAAAAAAAATCTGAACACCATAATGCTAGAAATAATACCAGAAAACTGCTCAATAATTCAAGATGCCCTGTCTCTGCTCCCTGTTTCTTGGTTCTCAGAAATTCAGAAACCAGCAAAGTGAAAATCAAAAAAATTCAGAGTGCCTTAAAAACAAACAAAACTCTGTGCTGCAAACTACAAACAACAGGTTCTGCAAGTGAACAGGAGAAAGAATTCAAATATAAAGGGAAGGATTTTGGAGTAACTAGACTACTCTGCACCTAGAGTAGGGAATGAAATAATATGTTTGGAGAGCAAAGGAACTTAAGGTGCAACCCAAGATAAGATACTTGGCAAATCTGACACTAACCATTCATTTAAAAAAAGGATCTTCAATAAAAATAAAGATTTTTTAGTCAAAAAAAAATTACTAAACAGAAATCATCTTGAACAAATGATTTGCTTTTAAAGCACCACAGACAACAGAAATAGCAAAAGGGTAAACAGAAATAGCAAACATGAGCTATAACAACAGAGAATCCATTATGAGATATCTTCCTAAAGAAGATAAAAGTGAAGTCAGACATCACATGGGAATGATGGTGGGGAGGTCTGATATATCATGGACTAAACCTTATCCCACTCAGCCTACAGGTAAATCAATGGTTTTCTGGTAGAACTAAAATAATGAGAGGATACATAACATAGAAAAGGGACGAAGAACACAAAGGAAAAGATGCAGTGTACTCTGATTAAGTCAAATGTTAACAGAGAAGGAAAAATAACTTCTGCTATCTTTCAGGAAGAAGAGGACCTATAGAGAATGAGAGAGGAGAAAGAGGAAGATTGAAATAAGAGAAGAAAAAGGTAAATCTTGTTTCATTGGGGGGGGTACATTGATGAAGACTCCTGTAGGGGAAAAGAGATGTTCTATAAAGGTGATGGGGAGCTTACAGCAAGTATAGTCTGCATTGAATTGGTGCTTAGTGATCCCAGGAAAAAGGCATCAGAATTCCTGGGGATAACTGACACCAAGAAGAGTAGGAAGTCATGGACTGGAGATTTCATGGTCAATTGGGGAGAAAGTGACCGTGAAGAGAGCAAAGATTAATAACAAATTTCACAATCATGGGGCCTACCAATATCTTTTCTATCACATGTTAGAATTGGTATTTCTAAGAGTGAGGTACAACAGAATAAGGGATCAAGGACAAGATCTACAAAATAATAACAGTGAAACTATTTAGAAGAGAGAATCCAAAATAACGACTTTAGAAGTATTCATTCATGACGAATCCAAAAGAACTAAACAAGTATAAGGGCCAAGAATAAAAATCTAGAATAGAAAGAAAGGGAAGATAAATCCTTTTAAGAAAAAAGGCACCAAAGTATTAAATAAAAAACTAAAAAAAAGTTGAAAGAAATCAGAGAGAGACGGACATTACTTGGCTACTTAACTAAGGGAGAAAAAGAGGGAATGAAATAACCAGAAAAAAGGAAGAAAGTAAAAATAATAAGTAAAATACCAAAACTAGGGAAAGAGAAAACAAACAGAAAGGGAGGAGGCTTGAGGGGGAGCATAAGAGAGACAGTGAGAATGTGATTGCTTTATAGTAGATTAAATTAAAAACACCAAATGCTATGTGTTCTCGTTCTCTCTCTCTCTCTCTCTCTCTCTCTCTCTCTCTCTCTCTCTCTCTCTCTCTCTCTCTCTCTCTCTCTCTCTCTCTCTCCCTTCCCTTTCCCCCTCATTGAGAAAGCAAGCAATTTGATATAGGTTATATATGTGCAGGCATGCAAAACATTTTCCATATTAGTCATGTTGCAAAAGAAGACACAGGCAAAAAAAAAAAAAACAAGAAAAATAAAATTTAAAAAGTATTCTTTGGTCTTTATTCAGACTCCATCACATAAAATTTCTAGGATGCAGTCTTTAGAGGGAAAATCATACCCCTACAAACATACATTAACAAAATAGATAAAGAAAAGATGAGAATGTATTTAAAAATCAGAAAAAACAACAAACAAATCTGAAGTAAGCACAAGAGATTTTAAAAATTAGAGGAGAAATAGACTAACTGGAAACTAAAAATCCATTAAAATGATAAACCCAAATAAAAGCTTGATAAGCCTTTAGCCAATCTGATTACAAAGAAGATAGATAAGTGACAGAATAGCAAAGAAATGAATGTGGAATCACAGTAAAATTAGAAGAAAGAAAAATTATTATATTATGTTATGTATAGTTACATGCTAATAAAACTGAAAACACAAAAGAAATAGAGAAATAACTTTAAATATATAAAATGCCTTTTGTAACAGAAAACCATATAAGGATCTTAAATAATCCAATGTCAAAAAAGAATGAGTACTGACTATTAAGAGTATCACTTAAATTATTAAAGGGATATTTTATAGAACTGTATATCACAATCAAAAATTCATCTAGAAAAATTAAAAAAAAAACCTTAAGATACATTCTAGAATATCAAGGAAATAATGAAAAGACATATGGAGGAAAGGGAATAGCATTTCCAGACCTGAAATATATTACAAAGCAAGAATCATCAAAACTATCTGACGATTAAAAACAAAATAAAGGTAAATACATAGAATATATTAGACAAAAGTCAGTAAGAAGTGGGGCAGGAAGAGGAATCAAGTACTTAGTAAGCACTTTCTGGGGGGGCTGTGCCAAGTGCTGAGGATGCAGAGAAAAGTAAAACAAAATAAAGCCAATCCATGGTATCAAGGAACTCGGTACCGAATGGGGAAACAAACTGTACAGGTACGATATACATATACACGCACACATACATATGTATATATATAAATATAATCAATTAATCAATTTAGGGTTTTCTCAGAGGGAGAAACAGTAATGTTAAGGACTAGAAAAGATAGAACTTTAGCTAACACTTGAAGGGAGTCTGAGAAGCTAGGAGGTAGAATGCTCAGAATGGGTAGTTGAAGTGTACTGTGGGAAGAACAGACAGAAAATAATGTCATTGGATTTCAGAGTATATGGAGGGTAATGAGGTGTAAAAAGATTGGAAAGATAGAAAGGGACTTAGAGAGAATTTTAAAAGCCGAACAGAGGATTTTATACTTGATCCTGGAGGAAACAGGGAGCTACTGGGGTTTAGGGAATGGAGGTTGGGGCAATGGAGGGAAAAGAAGTAATATGATCAGACTTGTATTTTAGGAAAATCGATTTGAAAGCTGAGTGGAGATGGATTAGGGTGCAGAGAAACTTGTGACAGGGAGACTAACCAGCAGGCATTGGCAATGATCCAAATGTGGGGTGATGAACCCTGTCCCAGGGTTGCAATAGTGTCAGAGGATAGGAGAGAATGGGGCAAATACAAGGGATGTTATGAAGGCAGAACTAATACTACTTGATGTAGGAGTGAGATAGAATGAGGAGCTGAGGATGCTGCTTGTGATCTGGGCAACTGGAAGGATGTGGTACCCTTAACAGAATCTGGAGGTCAGGAAGAAGGGGGAGTTTTTTTGGGGGGGGGAGATGAGTTCAGTTTTGGACATTTGCTGTCTATAGGGCATGCAGCTAAATCTGTCTAATGGGCAATTGGAGATTAGAAACTGGAGCTCTGAAAAGAGGTTAGGGCTGGACAAGTGGATCTGAGTCATGTAGAGTTGAGAATTGAAACCACAGGAGCTGATGAGATCATCAAGTGAAATAGTATGGAGGAAAGACCCCAGCTTTGGGGATAAGAACTCACTAGCTGACAAAAACTGCTGGGAAAATTGGAAACTAGTATGGCAGAAACCAGGCATCGACCCACACTTAACACCGTACACCAAGATAAGGTCGAAATGGGTTCATGATTTACCATGTTTAAGATATATTGGATGACTTGCCATCTTGGGAGGGGGAAGGGGGGAAATTAGTACACGAGGGTTCATGCTGAAGAATTGTCCATGCATATGTTTTGAAAAAAATAAAAGGCTTGAATAAAAAAAAATTTAAATAAATAAATAAATAAAAAAGAAATAGTATGGAAGAAGAAGAAAAGAAAATCCAGGAAATAGACTTGGAAGATTACTCCTAAGTAACATGGATTAAAAAATCCAGCAAATGAGATTGAGAGACTGGATAGGCAGAGAAGAATAAACGTTCCTATAGTCTTTATTCTATGCTAGGCTTTTTACAAATATGATCTTATTCATTCCTCACTACAACTCTGAGAGGTAGATGTTTTTTGTCCCTATTTTATACTTGGGGAAATGGAGGTACACAGAAATTAAGTGACTTGTACAAGGTCAGACAGCTGAGAAGTATTTGAAGTCTAATTTAGCTCAGGTTTCCAGACCATTTCTCTCCCCACTATGTCACCAGTGGTCCCCATAACAGAGAGGTAGGGAGGGAAGCAATAGAGAACTCTGTCCCCAAAAGCTAGAGAGAAGAGAATAGCAAGGAGGAGGATCCACAGTGGCAAAAGCTGCAGAGAAATCAAGGGGAATGAGGACTAAGAAAAGATCATTGGATTTATCCCTGTGATGTCCCAGGATGGGGCTCAGCTCGAGCCTTTGGCTTCAGAGGAGGTGGGGGAAGGAGGAGGCTATTGCCTCTCCTCTTACCTATCTATTATGGAGGCAGAGTGGGTAGAGTTCTGGGTCTGGAGTCAAAAAAACCTGGCTTCAGATGAACTCAGAGATCATTGAGGTGGGGAGCCACATTACAGAGTTAAGAACATTGGGAGGAAAGGAAATGGCAACATCGTTTGTGGATGGCCTTTCAGCAGTTTAACCGCAAAAGGAAAAAGATACATGCCATGATAGCTAAGCGAAGGCTGCATCAAGCGGATTGGCGTTTTTGAGGGGAAGCGTGATTTATAGGGAAGCAGTAGATAGGGGGAGATTAAAGAGCAGCGAGACGTCAATCCGCCGGAGAAGGTGGGACGGCATGGCGGTCATTTGGGCACGTAGAAGGCTCGGCCCTGGTCATAGGAATGGTCAATTCGTGGGGTGGAGGACGCTGTGAGAGAGGGAGCATGAGGGAGATGGGGGATGGGGGAAGGGAGAAGAGGCAGCTCTTGGCTCATAATCACATCCCCCCCTTTTTTTTTTCTTTTCTTCAGTAAAGCAGGGATTCCAGAATCTCAAAGTGGGCTTTAATCTCCTCGGGTTCTCACTCAGAAAACAGAATCCCTTCATTTTAGCAATATTCTTGATTTAATGGCAAATGCCCCCCGGGTGGATAGAAACGGACATCCTCAGTCCGCCCACCACGCCGTTGCCTGGCTACGGTTCCGCCCCTTTGGATTGACTTTTCCCTTCCGCCCCACCTTCTGACATTTGTCCCACCCAGGAGCCTGTTTCCGGGATTTTCATTGGACGCTGGCTGGCGGTCACGCCCATTGGACACTTTCTGGCGGCCCGTCTAGCCAATCACAACCGGAAAAAATTGTTATGGCATGTGATTGCGCCTTAAAAGGCGGGCCAGGCGGGCCAGACTGGTGAGAGACGGAGAGCTGCCAGGAGGTTTGGGTCCCGCGGAGGTGCCAGAAAACTTGAGTCCCCGATCCCTTCTCCCGGAGTTGAACAGCCCCCGAGCCTCCCGTGGACCACGCCCCCAGGCCGATCGGCAGAAGCGGATCATTCTCGTTTGGAAGCGGTGATGGCGACGGCGTCGGTGAGTCCCCCAGAGCAGTTTGTCTATGTGGAATTGGGGTGCTGAAGGAGGGACGTGGTCGGGGTGGGGGCGGGGGGCGGGCGGGACTACACCTGTCAGGCCTTTAGACGCAGCAGCTGCTTCTCGACCTAAGACGCTGGGGAGGCAGCTCGGTGGCCCGCGCCTCAGTGGAGAGAGCCAGGGAAGCCAGAGACAGAGAGAACCTGAGGAGATCGAGAAAGGGGAGAGCCCCGGAGGCCGAGTAGGCGAGGGGCTGCGGTCAGAAATCCAGGGAGGGGCGGGGGAGGGGGAAATGTCGTGATTCCCGAAGGGGCAACTGCCTCTGGGCCCCGAACTTCGTGCCGAAAACGGTCCGGGGTGAGCGAGACACGTGCGCATGTGGTTCGGAAAGCCAAATAACGGAACCTGGACTCCCGAGGCTTAGGCCAGCGTTTCAGGCCCTTGGGGAGAAACTGAGGCCCAGGGTGGGGGGAGGGAGTGGCCCCACGACACACCTAGCCTCCTCGATTTACATCAGCCCATGGTATCTGATCCTCTCCTTTTACAGAACAGAAAACCTAAGCTCGGGGAGAGAAATTGATTAGTGTGAAATCACACACTCGAGTATCCTATGGTTAGAGCTGGGAAGGCCTTTAAAAATTCGAGTCCAATTCCTTCGTTTTACAGAAGGGAAACTGAGGCCTAAGCAAGAAAAGAGGTTTGCCCAAGGTCACACATTGCATCATAGACTTGAAGCCCAGCTAGCCCTCCAAGGCCAGCTAGCCCCAACCGCGCCCCCCCCCCTCTTTTTTTTTTTTTTTTTTTTTTTTCATTTTTACATAGGAGGAACGGGAGGCTCAGGAAATTCTTCGTTCAAGGTCACAGAAAGGGAACATGAGGCCCAGAGATGGAAAGTGATTTGTCCAAGGTTATAAACTGCATCATAGACTTCAAACTGGGCAGGGCCCCCCAAGGCCATCTAGCCCCACTCCCTTGTCTTTCATTTTAGAACATTAGGTCCACTAAATGATTTGTTCAAGGTCACACAGAGGATCCTAAATCTAGGAAGGCAAGAGGCCTCTGAGCTATCCCAGTAATTTAAACTCTCCTAAAATCAAGAACGTCTAAATTCAAATGTAGCTGGGCCAAATCATTAAACCTCTGTCTGCCTCAGTTTCCTCAACTGCAAACTAGGGATAATCATTTCAATTACCTCTCAGAGTTGTTTTGAGGATCAAATGAGATTTTTTATTTATTTTTCATTTTTATTTTTTATTTATTTTTTGCTGAGGCAATTGGGGTTAAGTGACTTGTCCAGGGTTACACAGCCAGGAAGCGTTAAGTGTCTGAGGTCAGAGTTGAACTCAGGTCCTCCTGACTTCAGGGCCGGTGCTCTATCAGTATACCAACTAGCTGCCCCATCAAATGAGATATTAAGAGAACATTTATTCCCTTTCCTTTGTTGAACTGAATAATTGGTGAGATGAAGTGGGCCCCTTGGACAACTAGATGGTGAAGTAGATAGAGCACAGGCCTTAAAGTCAGGAGGACCTGAGTTTAAATCTGGCCTCAGTCACAAGCTGTGTGATCCTGGGCAAGTCACTTACTCCCAAGTGCCTGGCCAAAAAAAAAAATAAAGTTGGCCCAACTTTAATAAGTATAATTTTTCTTTTTTTTCTTTTCTTAATTTTTCTTTTAGGATTTTAAAACCAATGCAGATCAGGCTTGCAGAGCTGCTGAGGAATTTGTCAATGTTTACTATGAGACCATAGACAAAAGAAGAAGGGTGAGTATTATAGATGCTTAAAAAACCAAAAAGACCAGTTTGCCTTCCCTCACAGCTTCTTCAGCTGCTTTGCATAATTGAGTGGATATTTCTGTCCATTTTACTAGCAGCTGTTTCATATTCCTTAGCCATGAATTTAGAACTGGAATGAACTTTTGAAATCATCTAGTCCAATCCTCTCATTTTACAATTAAGTAAACTGAGGTTCAGAGGATGAAAAAATAAGAGGCAGGATTTGAACCCAAGTCCTGTGACTCCAAATTCAGAGTGCCAAAATAGGATAATGCTAGAGAGAGTCCACCAGGTACTGGATGTGATGTTTGATGGATTGCTACCTGGTTTTTTTTGTTTTGTTTTGGTTTTTTTGAGGTAACTACTATATCAGATGGAGCCCTGGCACTGGAGTCAGAAAAACCCAGTTTCCAATTCATCCTCACACACTACCTAGCTGGGTGACTCTGGGCAAGTTACTTAAGCTCTGCTTGCCTCAGTTTCCTCATCTGTAAAATGGAGATCATAACAGCATCTCTGTCTCGGGGCGGTTGGAAAAATAAAATAAGAAATAACAGCCACAACCCTCCCAACTGAGAACTGAACCAGATTCAAACATAATTGGGAAATGTTGAACAAAAGAAATCAAAACTCAGTACAACAGAGATTATGTCCATTTGTGGGGGTCTAAGTCAATATGCTGCCCCAGGAACCCATTTCTATTTGAGTCTGGCACCTCTGCCCATAGAACCGTTTGCAGGCCTTGAAGCCTATACAAATGCTAGCTATTATTTTCCCCCTCTATTACAGACTATTTCTGGTTCCAGTAGAAAGATATTTGATTCTCAGCCCAGTTGGTCTGACACTACACAGTTATAATCCGCCACCTTTCCCATAGCAATCTTTTTAATGAAAATTTTTTAAAATTAAATTTAAAATATTTTAATAAAAGCCGGTGTCCTTTGTCCGTTAGTCACATTTGCTAAAGGGGGAACTGGGTATATATTCCAGTACAATTGAGGACATGGGATTGGGAAAGGGAATATCAACTAAAGATAGAAGATTAGTGGACACAGTATCAAAAAAAAAATTTACACAGAGCAAAAATCTCTTATCTTTGCCTTTTCCTTAGATGATGACTAGGCTATACCTCGATACGGCGACTTTGGTCTGGAATGGAAATGTTGTGAACGGACAAGATGCTTTGGGCAAATTTTTTGAGTCGTTGCCCGCGAGCGAGTTTCACATCAATGTAGTGGATTGTCAGCCTGTTCATGGTGAGACCAAGGGTTTTCTTAAATGATAAGCATTTTATTCCAACAGGCTAAGCTTTTGACTCTCATTATTCAAAGCAGGTTGTTGAACTAGAAGGGCCTTTCCCAAGTGGAAAAGGCCCTTCTAGTTCAGCCCAAATATTTGACATTTGGGACAATAGAAGCCTCCCATGGGACTATCTGTATAGCCTATTGGGGGTGATCAGGGGCCTGCTTGAGCGTCTCCCCACTCCAATCTGCCATTTAGCCTCCAGAGTGATTTTTCTGAAATGCAGGTCTGATCGTGTCCCCCCCATACTCAGTACACTCTACTGGCTCCCTCTTGCCTTCAGGAGCATACTCCTTTTGGCATTCAAAGCCTTTCATCATCTAGCCCCAGTCTACTTTTCCAGGCTTCTCACACCCTACCCACCCACCCCACCCAACACATATTGTTCCATCTAGTAACACTGGTGGCTGTCCCACCAACAAGCTATTCCATCTCTCAGCTCCGGACATTTTCTCGGACTGTCCCCCATACCCAAAACACCTTTTCTCCTTCGTTCTGACCACTGATACCCCCTCCTTTGAGTCCCAATCCTACCTCCTACAGGAAGCTTTTCCTAACCCCTCTTAATTCCAATGCCTTCCTTCTCTCATTTATTTATTTGTCCCGTCTATAGTTTGCTTTGTATATATTTGTTTGCATGCTGCGTCCCCTTCTATATATACTTCTCCAGCGCAGGGACTGGTTTTTGCCTCTTTTCAAATCCCCAGCACTTAGCCCATTGCCTAGCACAGGGGTCTTCAAACTTTTAAAGTAGGGGGCCAGTTCACTGTCCCTCAGACTGTTGGAGGGCCGGACTAGAGTAAAAACAAAAACTTTGTTGTGTGGGCCTTTAAATAAAGAAACTTCATAGCCTTGGGGGAGGGGGTTAAACATCCTCAGCTGCCGCATCTGGCCCACGGCTGTAGTTTGAGGACCCCTGGCCTAGCACATAGTAGGTGCTTAATAAATGTTTTATTGATTACTGATCTAGAGGCCTGAATATCTGAGATTTCTTCAACTCTTGGCCTCTGCCCCCTTAGTGTTTGTGAACTGAACCAAATCACAGAAGCTCATGAAAGTCAAGATACATAAAACTAATAATAATAAAACTAATAGTCAAGTATTTGGCCTTGAAGCTCTCCCATTTTGAAAGTTTTCTCTCTATATCCAGGAAGACTTCCTTATTTGTGGCCCAATGCAGTGAAAAGGCTAAATGGGACTTTGGGTGCAGGAGAAGGAACTAAATAAATTCCTAAGCAAATACTTGCCTTCTGTGCCCTGCAAAGTCTAGAGAGTTACCCAGAATTGCTGAATAATGTATTTAAATTCCTTAGAGTCCTTTAATGCTTCAAAAAAGTAATTTAGGCTTAGACTCAAAGTGTAACAATTAATATTTCATGACCTTTTTCTCCCCGAGGTGAGGCCATAAATCTTACTTTTCTTCTTCTGGTACTATTTCTGGATGATGAGTTCCCCAGCAAAAAGAGCTTGCCAGGGAGCAAAGTGAACGAGATGGGTTCAAAACACCATGTGAAATGCAGGCTTTCTGTTGTATAGAATCTTTAACTTTATATACTTTATATAAAGAAACAGGTCTTTGATATGTCTTTGGGAGGCACTTGTGGCATTTAGCTTTCTGACTTTGTAAGTCAGAGAGTGCAGACTGGATATCTATATATCCTCTATGAGAATCCTGGAGTTTTCCTAGTTAGAATACAAAGACCCTGTGGAAGGAAGGAGAGAGGGAGGGAGAGAAGGAGGAAGGGAGAGAGGTAGGAAGGAAGGAAGGAGGGAGGGGGGAAAGGAGAGAGGGAGGGAGGAAAGAAGGAAGGAAGGAAGAAGGGAGAAAGGAAGGAAAGAAGGAAGGAGGAAGAAGAGAAGGAAGGAGGAAGAAGAGGAAGGAAGGAAGGGAAGGAAAAAAGAAAGGAAGGATAGATGGAAGGACTGAAGGAAGGAAGGAAGGGAGAGGGAAGGGAAGGGGCAGGAGAGCTCATTTTGTCCTTAAGCAGGGAAAGTAGCATGTTATAGAGACCTGAGATAATTGCAGGAGGGAAAGGGTACCATCATTGGGAGAAATCAGGCAAGGCCTTGTATGGTACCTGAGCTAAAACTTCGATGAAATGAAATATTAAGGCAGAAGTGCTGAGGAAGGGAGGATAGTTTGAAATTAATATGAGGAAAACAGGAGAGATATCACCTGTGTGAAGACAGAGATGGGGCTGGCTTTACAGAACAGCAAATAGGAGAGGGCTTTAAGGGGATCCATAGAAACACCTATCCAAAGGGCCTTTGGAGCCAGATGGTGAAGAATTTTATATACCAACCTAGGAGCTTGTGCTTTGCCCTAGAGGCACTAAGGAGTGCCAGGTGGCATTTAGGCTGGCAACTTTCACGAGAGCCAACTTGTGCCTTAGGAATTGGGATCGGAAAGAGGAGAGACCATTTGGGTCCTATTGTATCTAACTGAAAAATCTGCTTTAATGGGTGTCATCATTTACTCTCCCTGTTCCGTGTAGAGCAAGCCACACAGAGCCAAACGACCGTCCTCGTGGTGACCTGTGGGACAGTGAAATTTGATGGGAACAAACAACGCTACTTCAACCAGAATTTCCTGTTGACTGCCCAAGTCATGCCAAACAGCACCGTGTGGAAGATCGCCAGCGACTGCTTCCGTTTCCAGGATTGGTCTAGTTAGATCTCGCCAAAAATGGCCAGATTCTCTGGTCTCTGGTCCAAATGCTCCATCCAGTATTCTTGCTTTAAAAATGTTTCAAATTCATTCGTGTTCTCCTGTTGTCCAGTTTATTTCAGAAGTTCTGTGAACCCAGGGTGCGTCAGAGCCGATATGTCTGTAAAAATGACTTAAATTCCCAGTAGCCACTTTTAGGGTCACTTTGAAAAGCAGTGGACTTGTGTTTGTCTGTAACATGCCTTTTAAAAACTCTGTTACTGAAATGCTCACTGCTTACCTTTGTTAAAAGAGTAACTACACCTGAAGTGACAAAGATGATCCACCACAAAATTGACACTCTTTATGTCCCATGGGCCCTCTCATTAATTTAGCATTGCACATGGGATGTACTAATACACAAACACTTGCCTCCTTTCAATAAACATGAAAGTAGCCTCAACTTAGGAGCCATCTAAGTTAGGACAATTGAAACTGATGAGTTTTACTGGCTGGGTTTTCATAACTCCTCAAATATTCTGGAAATGTGCTCGTGAATTAATTCTTAGATGGTCATTTCTAATGAATTAAAAAGTTGGCATTCAAAATGAGTAGAACAAAAGCTGTTTTTCAAACCACATATATTGGAATATATGAATTTGAATGCATTTAGGTCTCAATTTTGCAGTCGCTATAAGTATCCGTTCACTTCTTTGTCCTCTCCTCATCACTTTTCCTTTTATATGGTTGTAATTAATATAGACTCTTTCCTCTGTTCCTTTGTTTTCACTTTGTATTGTTTCACAAAAGGTTTTCCTCCATTTCTTTGTTACTCCCATTTGCTTATCTTAAGCATTAGCTGATTTAATTGTATTAGGGTTTGTTGTTATGTACCTCTAGTCTCCTATAGTTGGATGTCTTTGTGTCCAGTTTTTTTGAAATTACAAATAATACCACTTTTGAGCATCTCTGGATGTAGCCTCTTGTGTTTTCTTTTTGATGATACTCTTAGGATCCGTTTCCCAAAAGTGAATTATCGAGTCAGATTAGAACTTATTTTTGTAACGTCCACTGTGTTCCCAAAAGATTTGACAACTTTGCATTTTCACTGGCCAAAAGGGAAGATGGCAGAGTCTGTTTTGGAGTGGAGCTCATAGTACCCAGGTCATGGGAAGGCACTAAGGCAAGCTCTGCCAAGGTAGGAGAGTGGTCAATCCTGCCCCCATACTTTTGCCGTTTGCTTAGTATGAAAGTACTATGCTCCAGCTTGGAGCATATTATTATATAGGGATATGGGGCCTGGGTTCCACTTTTATTCTACAATGCCCACAGCTAACCAGTTCTAGAAAAGGTGATTGCTCTTAGTCGCTCAAATGTCCCAGGTAATTTCCTTGGGGATCTTATCTTCTGTACCCATTGAGTTGCCCACCAATCCTCAGTACCACATTTGTGACCAGGGAAGCAGCAAAATGTAATTGTTCATCTGTTGTGTACCCTTCTGGAGACAGCTAGATGGCTCAGTGGATAGATCACTGATGCAGTCAGAAAGAAAATTTTGCTTCAGACAATTGCTGCGTGACACTGGACAAGTCACTTAACCTCTGCCTTCATCCACTGGAGAAGGAAATGGCAAAAGCACTCAAGTATCTTTGCCTTGGGAACCTTGCATTGGTGTGCTATGGTTCACAGGGTCATGAAGAGTCAGACACAACTGAACAAACACCTTTCCAAGGTGCTTTTTCTGAATCTTGATTGGCAGTTTTAGAGTCTAAACTAGTGAATACACTGGATAGAATGCTGAGCCTGAAGTCAGGAAGACTCATCTTCCTGAGTTCAAATCCAGACTCAGACATTAGCTATGTGACCCTGGGCAAGTCACTTCATCCAGTTTGCCTCAGTTTCCACATCTGTAAAATGAGCTGGAGAAGAAAATGGAAAACCACTCTAGTTGTCAAGAAAACCCCTTATGAAGAGTTCTAAATAACTCATTGAAATAATAGGATAGGGGCAGCTAGTTGGCGCAGTGGATAGAGCACCAGCCCTGAAGTCAGGAAGATCTGAGTTCAAATCTGACCTCAGCCACTTAACACTTCCTAGCTGTGTGACCCTGGGCAAGTCACAACCCCAATTGTCTCAGCAAAAAAAAAAAAAAAAAAAAAAAAAAAAAAAAAAAAAAGAAAGAAAGAAAGAAAGAAAGAAATAGTAGGATAAGGGGGTATGTTCCTTTGACTCAGTGATACCTCTACTGGCCCTAAACAGAGGAAAGTACCCATATGTACAAAAGTATTTATAGCTATTCTTTTCTGTAGTGGCAAAGAACTGGAAACTAAGGGGTAGGGTAATGGTCAAGTGGGAAATGAGTAAACAAATTATAAAAAGTAACTGAAGATCATCTCATTATAAGAAGTTATTAAAGAGATGGTTTCAGAGAAATCTAGAAAGACCCCCATGGACTGATCAAACCAAGGAAACATTATATAACAATGAACAATCGTAGAGACCATTTTGAAAGACTTGAGTCTTCTGCTCAATGCAATGATCGACTACAATTCCAGAAAGAGGCAGGAAATTTATGGACTTGCGGCAAAGGGAGATGCACATTCTTCCATGGCCAGTGTGGGAATTTGTTTTTGCTTAACCGTGAATATTTCTTACAAGGGTTTTGGTGGTGGTGGTTTTTTCACAATAGTCGGGGGGAGGCGAGGAGAGAAAATAAATCCTTATTAGTTAAAAAATATTTTAGAACAGCTATTCCATGATTGTGCCAGTAACTGCCATCTCTTAATGTGGGAAAGTTCACTCTCTGATCCCTGGTCTTTGATTTATGCTCAGAAAAGATAAAGCAGTGATGTCGAGGAAATTTCCACTAAAGTTGGATGAGTGAAGAAATCTGCCTAAGGTGAAAGGCAACCATGAGTGGGAAGGGGTGAGGGAACAGGGGTGGGGCAAGACAGGTGAAACTATCCCTACTACTTACTGAATTCTCAAGGACTGAAAGAAGGCTGGAAAAAGTTAAAACTCGGCAATCGTTGGCTGTATATTCTTTTCAAGGCCAACAGAGAAATAACTCCTCCTCCTAAGAGACCATTCTCTCAACTCAGCTTTTTGAGTGAAATTAAGTCTCAGAGTTGAAACCCAGTTCTTTAGGAAAGCACCAAAGGTAAGTTCTAAACTAGGTGATTCACCCAGGGATAGCCACAGTTACAGTCAACTTTTGTCCTCTCAGTGAGGAGTCAATGGAGCCAATAGTCAAGTTTCCTCCCTGTTAGAAGTTGTAATCAGAAGTTCAGAACAAATTCTCACCACTCTGTCATCAGTTGTCGTTCCCCACTCCACTCTGTTGGGCCATAAACTCTGAGGGATTTCCCCTCCCCAGTTTTTTTAACTAGGTAAAAGAGGTTATTCTTTGCCTCATTTCTTACCTAATTTTAATCACTGAATGGGTGTGGCTTCAGTCAAACTGAGACCTGTTAAAGACCTGAGCTTAAAAAGGCCAAAGTCTCCCACTCCGTCCGGGGCCATCTCCAGTCATCTTGATCTGGCCACTAGACCCAGAGGCACTGGAAGGGAAATTGAGGCAGGTGACTTTGCCTATCCTTCCCTCATTTTTATCCAATTCACTTACAAGTCATGGCATCACCTCTCTAATGTCATGGTGGTCTTCCAGAATGAAGGACAAACAATAACAACAATAACCATCCACCAATTGGAACAAAAGATTTGGCAACTGTCAATGCTATAAAATTACCCATGCATATAACTTGTAAATAAAAAGCTATAATAAAAAAAAACAATAACCATCTACCACAGACATCTGTCAGTTTCCAAAACTGATCTGACCATATCAATATATTATAAACTCTAATGGCTTCCATTTAAGAAACATTAATGATTCCCTCTTGCTTCCAGGATCAAATATAAACTCCTCTAATGAGAATTTAAAGCTTGTCATAATATGGTTCCTTCTACCTTTCCTGTCTTCTTACATTGAACACTAGGGTTCAGACAATATAGCCTGCCAGTGGCTCCTCACACATTACATTCCATTTCTTATTTCTATGGCTTCTCATTCAATGTTCCCCATTCCTAGAATTCTCTCCCTCCTCACCTTGACGTCTCAGAATAACTGGCTTTCTTCAAGACATAGCTCCAGCATCACTTTTTAAATAAACCTGTTTTATTTTCAAAAAAGAATACATAAATAATTTTCAACATCCACTTTGGCAAAACCTTGTGTTCCAAATTATTTTTCTCCTTCCTTTTTCTGTATCCCCTCCCTTAGACAGCAAGTAATCCAATATCCATTAACCATGTACAATTCTTCTATATATATTTCCACATTTATCATGCTGCACAAAAAAAAAATCAGATCAAAAGGGAATAAATGAGAAAGAAAAAAACAAGCAATCAAATAACAAGCCCAACATTGTGATATACATTCAGCTCCCACAGTCCTCTCTCTTGAGTACAGATGGCTCCCTCCATCACAAGACCATTGGAACTGACCTGAATCATCTCATTGTTGAAAAGAGCCATGTCCGTCAGAATTGGTCATCGTATAATCTTATTGCTGTGTACAGTGTTCTACTGGTTCTATTCACTTCACTCAGCATCAGTTCACGTAAGTCTCTCCAGGTCTCTCTGAAATCATCCTGCTGATCGTTTCTTATGGAACAATAATCTTCCATAACATTCATATATCATAACCCATTCAGCCATTCTCCATCTGATGGGCATCCACTCAGTTTCCAGTTCCTTGCCACAACAAAAAGGGCCGCACAAACATTTTTGCACATGTTGGGTCCTTTTCCCCTTTTTATGATCTCTTTGGAATATAGATCCAGTGGAGACACTGCTGGATCAAAAGGTATGCACAGTTTTATAGCCCTTTGGGCATAGTTGCAAACTGCTCTCCAGAACGTTTGGATCAGTTCACAACCCCACCAACAATGTATTCATGTCCCAGTTTTCCCACATCCCCTTCAACATTCGTCATTATTTTTTCCTGTCATCTTAGCCAATCTGAGAGGTTGCAGTGGTACCTCAGAGTTGTCTTAATTTGCATTTCTCTGATTGACAGTCATCTAGAGCATTTTTTCATATGACTAGAAACATTTTCAATTTCTTCATCTGAAAATTGTTCGTATCCTTTGACTATTTATCAATTGGAGAATGGATTGTATTCTTATAAATTTGAGTCAATTCTCTATATATTTTAGAAATGAGCCCTTTAATAGAACTCTTGGATGTAAAATTTTTTCTCAGTTTACTACTTCTCTTCTAAACTTTTCTGCACTTCTAAATCTTTTAACTTAATATAATCAAAATTATCTATTGTGTGATCAATAATGATCTCTAGGTCTTCATTGGCCACAAATTCCTTCCTTCACTCTGAGATGTAGAGTATCCTTTGTTCTTTTAATTTGCTTATAGTATCACTCTTTATGTCTAAATTATGAACCCATTTCGACCTTATCTTAGTATATAGGGTGTTAGGTATAGGCCAATTCCTAGTTTCTGCCATACTAATTTCTAATTTTCCCAGGCAGTTTTTGTCAAATAGTGAGTCCTTATCCCAAAAGCTGGGGTCTTTGGGTTTATGAAACACTAGATTATTATAATCATTGACTACTGTGTCTTGTAAACCTAACCTATTCCACTGATCAGCTGCTCTATTTCTTAGCCAGTACCAAGTGGTTTTGATGACTTCTGCTTTATAATACAGGTTGCTGATGATTAGATTTTGATGATATAGATTTATTTTGTATCCTGAAACTTTACTAAAGTTGTTCATTGTTTCTAGTAGTTTTTTAGTTGATTCTCTGGAATTCTTTAAATATACCATCATATTATCTGCAAAGAGTGATAATATGGTTTCTTCATTACCTACTCTAATTCCTTTAATCTCTTTTTCTTTTCTTGCTGCCAAAGCTAACATTTCTAATACAATATTGAATAGTAATGGTGATGGGGGCAACCTTGTTTCACCCCGATCTTTTTGGGAAAGGTTCTAATTTGTTCCCATTACATATGATGCTTGCTAATGGTTTTAAATAGATGCTACTGATCATTTTAAGGAAAACTATTAATTCCTTTATTTTCTAGTGGTTTTAGTAGGAATGGGTATTGGATTTTGTCAAATGCTTTTTCTGCATCTATTGAGATAATTATGATTTTTGTTAGTTTAGTTATTGATATAGTCGATTGTGTTAATAGTTTTCCTGATAATGAACCAGCCCTGCAATTCCTGGTTTAAATCCTACTTGTCATGGTGTATTATCCTGGGGATGACTTTCTGTAACCTCTTTGCTAATATTTTATTTAAGGTTTTTGCATCAATATTCATTAAGGAGACTGGTCTATAATTTTCTTTCTCTGTTTTTATCCTGCCTGGTTTAGGTATCAGTACCATGTCTGTGTCATAAAAGAAATTTGGTAGGAATCCTTCTTTCCCTATTTTTCCAAATAGTTTGTATAGTATTGAAATTAATTGTTCTTTAAATCTTTAGTAATTCACAAATAAATCCATTTGGCACTGGAGATTTTTTTCTTAGGGAGTTGATTAATAGCTTGTTCTATTTCTTTTTCTAAAATGGAACTATTTAAGTAACATATTTCTTCCTCTGTTAATCTGGACAATCTATATTTTTGTAAGTTTTCATCCATTTCACTTAGATTATCAGATTTATTGGCATACAGTTGGGCAAAATAATGTCTAATTATTGCTCTAATTTTCTGTTCATTAGTGGAAAGTTCATCTTTTTCATTTTTGATACTAATGATTTGATTTTTTTCTTTCCTTTTTCTAATCAAATTAACTTATGGTTTATCTGTTTTGTTGGGATTTTTTCTTCCATAAAACCAATTCTTAGTTTTGTTTATTAATTCAATGGTATTTTTACTTTCAATTTTATTTATCTCCCCTTTATTTTCAGAATTTGAAATTTGGTATTAATTAGGTTTTTTATAATTTGTTCTTTTTCTAACTTTTTTAGTTACATGCCCAATTCATGGATACTCTATTTCTCTATTTTATGTAAGTAAGCATATAGAGATAAAACTTCCCCGAAGAACTGCTTTGGCTGTATCTCGTAAATTTTGATATGCTGTCTCATTGTTGTCATTCTCTTGGATCAAAATATTTGTGTCTATGCTTTGTTGTTTCACCTACTCATTCTTTAGGATTAGATTATTTAGTTTCCAATTAATTTTTCCATTGCCCTTTTATACATGTATTTTTTATTGCATCATGATCTGAAAAGATGCATGTACTATTTTTGCTTTTCTGCATTTGATTTTGAGGGTTTATGCCCTAATACATGGTCAATTTTTGTGTAGATTCCATGTATTGCCAAGAAATAAGTATATTTCTTTCTGTCTCCATTCAATTTTCTCCAAAGGTTTATCATACCTAACTTTTCTAAAATCCTATTTACTTCCTTAACTTCTTTCTAATTTATTTTGTGGTTTGATTTATCTAGTTCTGATAGAGCAAATTTGAGATCCCCCACTAGTATAGTTTTGCTGTCTAATTCATCTTCCAGCTTTCTTTACTTCTCTGAGAATTTGGATGCTATACCACTTATGCGTATGTTTAGTATTGATATTACTTCATTATCTATTTCCTTCTATATCTCTTGATTAGATCTATTTTGTTTTTGCTTGATTTGAGATCAGGATCTCTATCCCTTTTTTTTTTTTAACTTCAACTGAAGCATAATAGATTCTGCTCCAGTCTTTTACCTTTATTCTGTAAGTATCACTTTGCTTTAAATGTGTTTCTTGTAAACACTATATTGTAGGATTCTGGCTTTTAATCCAGTCTGCTATCTGCTTCTGTTTTATGGGAGAGTTCTTCCCATTCCCATTCCCAATAAAAATTACTAACTCTGTATTTCCTGCCATCTTATTTTCCCCAAGTTATATTTTTCTTTTTCCCTCCTTTTCCTTCTCCCCCCATATTTTGCTTCTGACCATCACCTCCCTCAAACAGCCCTTCCCTTTTACAGCCCCTTCCCCCCTTTCTTATCCCTTTCCCATTCTACTTCTGTTTTCCCTTCTAATAGCCTTTCCCTTTCCTTTCCCCTTTTCCCTCCTACTTCCCTACAGGGTGAGACAATTTCTCTATGAAACTAAATATGTCTGATATTCTCTCTTTCAGCCAAATCCGATGAGATTAAGGTTCACATAAGGCTCATCCCCCTCCCTTCTTTCCCTCAATTGTATTAGTGTTTTTGCCTCTTCATGAACTATAATTTACCCCAATTTACTTCCTCTTTCCTTTTCTTCCAGTATAATTCCCTTTCCACCTCTAATTTCTTTTTCATATTGTTACAATCAAATCAAATTATATGTATACCTCCCTTTTGATCTGATTTTTTTCTGTGTGCAGCATGATAAATGTGTAAATATATATAGAAGAATTGCACATATTTAACATATATGGGATTAATTGCTGTTGTGAGAGGGAGGTGGCGAAAGAGGGAGAAAACCTTGGAACACAAGGTTTTGCAAGGGTTAACATTGAAAACTATCTTTGCATATCTTTTGAAAAATAAAAAGCTATTATTTTTTAAAAACCTTCTGAGTTCCACATTGTCTTCCTTATCACCACTCTCATCCCATTAAGAAAGCACATAACAAGTTATGCAAAATATTTCCATAAAATTCACATTGTGGAAAAAACATAAATCTTCCACCTCACCCCAAAAAACCCTCAAGAAAAATAAAGTTAAAATGAGACAGAGAGTATGCTTCAATCTTTATTCAGATAGAATCATTTCTTTGGGTATGAATAGGGATTTTTCATCATAAATCCTTCAGAGTCGTCATGGATCATTACATTGCTGAGAATAGCAGTCCTTCACAGCTGATCATCCCACAACATTGCTATTACTTTGTACACCATACATTTCACTTTGCTTCAATTTGTGGAGGACTTTCCAGATTTTTCTGAGAGCATCCTGATTATCATTTGCCATAGAACAGTAATATTCCATCATAATCGCATTCCACAATTTAGTCAGTTATTCTCCAAGGGATGGGCATCCCCTCAGTTTCCAATTTTTTGCCCTGAGAGAAGAGCTTCTATAAATGTGCATGCACGCACACACACACACATACACACACGTCTACATATCTACAAAAAAAATTTTCCTTTTCCTTTTCAAATTTCTTTTGGGATTAATGTCTAGTAGTGATATTGTTAGGTCAAAGGATATGCATGATTTTAAAGCCCTTTGAGCGTGGTTCATATCTTTTGATCATTTATCAATTGGGGAATGGCTATAATTTTTTATAAATTTGACTCATTTCTTTAAATGTTTGAGAAATGAGGCCTTATCAGAAAAACTTTCTTCAAAATTCTTTTTTAATGTAAAATAATGCAATTAACATTTTACTCATTAGTTCCTTAAATCTAGACTATAAACAAAACAATAAATTAAGTCCAGCATTGTAGTGTTTGCCAATTTCTTTTTTAAATTGCTTTTATTGAAGCTTTTTATTTTCAAAACATATGCAAGGATAATTTTTCACCATTGACCCTTGCAAAACCTTATATTCCAATTTCCCCCCCTTCTCTCCACCTCCTCCCGTTGATGGCAAATAATCCAATATATGTCAAATGTGGTAAAATATATGCAAATCCAATATAGGTATACATATTGATACAATTATCTTGCTGCGCAAGAAAAATCAGATCAAAAAGGAAAAAAATGAGAAAGAAAATAAAATTCAAGCATACAACAACAAAAGAAGTGAAAATGCTATGTTGTGATCCACACTCAGTTCCCACAGCCCTCTCTCTGGGTGTAGATGGCTCTCTCCATCACAAGACCATTGGAACTGCCTTCAATCATCTCATTCGTGAAAAGAGTCATGTCCATCAGAATTGATCATCGTATAGTCTTGTTGTCGTGTATAATGATCTCCTGGTTCTGCTCATTTCACTTAGCATCAGTTTATGTAAGTCTCTCCTGGCCTCTCTGAAATTCTGTTGATCGTTTCTTATAGAATAATAAGATTCTAAAAATATTCCAAAAAAAATTTACAATTACTTTTGCTAATTGTATTTCCCCCCATTTATTCTATTCTCTCTTTCTTTTCATCCTATTTCTCCTCATAAGAGTTTTGCTATTGACCACTCCCTTCCCCAATATGACCACTCTTATATGATCCTTCACCATTCCCATATCTCCTTCCCCTCCTACTTTCCTACAGGGGAAGATAGATTTCTATACCCATATTGAACATGTATGCTATTTTGTCTTTGAGCCAATTCTAATGAGAGTAGGATTCATTCACTTCTCTTTCTCTCCCCATCTTCCTCTCCACTGTAAAAGCTTTCAGAAGTTAGACATGATAGACCTCTGGAGAAAATTTAATGGGGACAGAAAGAAATATCTTTTTCTCACCTGTATATGGCATTTATGAATGAAAAACTGATCATGTATTAGGGCATAAAAACATGAAAAATTGATCAAATATTAGGGCATAAAAATCCCACAATCAAATGCACAAAGGCAGAAATATTAAATGCATCCTTTTCAGAATGCAATAAAAAATTACATGTAATAAAGGGTCATGGAGAAATAGACTAAAAACTAACTGGAAACTAAACAATCTAATTCCTTTTTTTTTTTTTTTTTGCTGAGGCAATTGAAGTTAAGTGACTTGCCCAGGGTTACAGAACTAGGAAGTGTCAAGTGTCTGAGACCAGATTTGAACTCCAGTCCTCCTGACTTCAGGGCTGGTGCTCTATCCACTGGGCCATCCAGCTGCCCCAACAATCTAATTCTAAAGAATGAGTAGATTAAACAACAAATCATAGAAAAAAATCAATAATTTTATCCAATTGTACACTATTTCAAAGTCCGACTCTTTTTATACAGCAAATTAACTGTTTGGATATATATATATATATATATATATATATATATATATATATAATTTAACTTATACTTTAACATATTTAACATTTATTGGTCAACCTGCCATCTGGGAGGAAGGAGTGGGGGGAAGGAGGGGAAAAGTTGGAACAAAAGGATTTGCAACTGTCAGTGCTGAAAAATTACCCATGCATATAACTTATAAATAAAAAGCTATAATAAAAATAATAATTTCATCCAAGAGAATGACAATAATCAGACAATATATCTTATAGCTTATAAGATATAGCCAAAGTAGTACTTAGGGGAAAATTTAAATCTCTAAATGCTTAGATGAATAAAATAGAAAAGGAAGAGATCAGTGAATTGAGAATGCAAGTAAAAAAGCTGGAAAAAGAACAAATTAAAATTTTTCCAATTAAATGGCAGATTATAAATTTGGAAAAACAAAGAACAGGTTAATAAAGTTGAAAATAAGAAAACTACTGAACTAATAAAATTAAGAGCTGACTTTGTGAGGGGAACAATAAAATGAATAAACCTTTGGTTACTTTTTTGAAAAGAAAGAAGAAAAACAAATTAAGAGTATCGAAGAATAAAAAGGGTGAATTCACCACCAATGAAGAGGAAATGAAACAATAATTAGGAGGTATTTTGCCCAGTTGTAATCCAATAAATCTGACAATCTAAATAAAATGGATGAGTATATACAAAATTATAAATTGCCCAGATTAACTGAAGAGGAAATAAAGTCCTGTTTGAGAAAAAGAAATTGAACAAGTCATCAATGAACTCCCTAAGAAAATAATCTCCAGGATCAAATTAATTTACAAGTGAATTCTACCAAATATTTAAATAAAATTAATTCCAATACTACATAAACTATCTGAAAAAATAGGTGGAGTCCTACCAAATTACTTTTATAATAAAAATATGGTGCTGATACATAAACCAAAACAGAAGAGAAAAAAATTACAAACCGGTCTTCCTAATGACTATTTACACACAAATTTTTAAAAAAGATGACAGCAATTCATGGTAAGGCTAATACATTATGACCAGGTGGGATTTATACCACAAATGCAGGGCTGATTCAGAATTAGAAAAACTATCAGCATAATGGACCATGTCAATAATAAAATTAACATAAATCATATGATTATCTCAAGTGATGCTGGCAAAGTTTTTGACAAAATACAGCACCTATAACTATTTAAAAAAAAAAACACTGGAAAGTATACAAATAAACGGAATTTTCCTTAAAACACTAAATGGTATCTATCTAAAATCATCAGCAAGCATTATATGTAATGGAGATAAGCTAGAAGCCTTCCCAATAAGATTGGGAGGGGGGGTACAAAGATGCCTGTTACTACCACTATTAATCAACATAATACTAGAAATGTTAGCTTTAACAATAAGAGAAGAAAAAGAAATTGAAGGAATTGATGTAGGCAATGAGGAAGCAAAGCTATCCCTCTTTGCAGATGAGATGATGGTATACTTAGAGAATCCTAGAGAACCAACTACAAAACTATTAGAAACAATTAACATTAGCAAAGTTGCAGAATATAGAATAAACCCACACAAATCATCAACATTTCTATATATTAGCAACAAAACACAGCAGCAAGAGATAGAGAGAGAAATTCCATTTAAAATAATTACAGACAAAATAAAATATTTAGGTCTATCTGCCAAGACAAATCTAGGAATTTTATGACCACAATTACAAAACACTTTTCACACAACTCAAATGAGATGTAAACAATTGGAAAAATATCAATCGCTCATGGGTAGACTAAGCTAATTAGAAGAACAAAGGATAGTTTACCTCTCAGATGTGTGGAGAAGGAAAGAATTTGTAGTCAAAGAAGAACTGGAGTTCATTACTGAACACAAAATAGATCATTTTGATTATATTAAGTTAGAAAGTTTTTGTACAAATAAAACTAATACAGACAAGATTAGAAGGGAAACAATAAACTGGGAAAACATTTTTACATTCAAAGGTTCTGAGAAAGGTCTCATTTCTAAAATATATAGGGAAATGACTCAAATTCATAAGAATTCAAGCCTTTCTCCAATTGATAAATGGTCAAAGTATATGAACAGGCAATTTTCAGATGAAGAAATTAAAACCATTTCTAGTCATTTGAAAAGGTGCTCCAAAACACTATTGATCAGAGAAATGCAAATTAAGACAACTCTGAGATACCACTACACACC
This sequence comes from Antechinus flavipes, assembly GCF_016432865.1. Taxonomy (NCBI): domain Eukaryota; kingdom Metazoa; phylum Chordata; class Mammalia; order Dasyuromorphia; family Dasyuridae; genus Antechinus; species Antechinus flavipes. The sequence continues at coordinate 30,759,468 of NC_067404.1, read as the reverse complement.
TGTTAGATTGGTAAGAGGTCAGGAAAAAATAATGATGAATGTTGGAGGGGATGTGGGAAAATTAGAACTCTGATACATTGTTGATGGAGTTGTGAACTGATCCAACTATTTTGGAGAGCAATTTGCAACTATGTTCAAAGAGCTATCAAACTGTGCATACCCTTTGACCCTGCAGTGTTTCTATTGGGCTTTCTACTGGGCTTGTTTCCCAAAGAGATCTTAAAGCAGGGACAGGGACCCACATGTGCAACAATATTTGTGGCAGCCCTTTTTGTAGTGGCCAGAAACTGGAAACTGAGTGGGTGCCCATCAATTAGAGAATGGCTGAATAACACAGAACACACAACAGGAGTTGTGAACTCATCCAACTATTCTGGAGAGCAATTGGCAACTATGTTCAAAGAGCTATCAAGCTGTGTATACCCTTTGACCCCGCAGTGTTACTACTGGGCCTGTGTCCCAAACAGATCATAAAAAGGGAAAAGGACTTATATGTGCAAAAAATGTTTGCAGCAGTTCTTTTTTGTGAGGGAAATGGATGTGATGGAAAATGCCATCCACACCCAGAGAGAGAACTATGGGGACTAAATGTGAATTGAAACATATTATTTTCACTGTTTTGTTTTGTTCTGTTCTGCTTTTTTCTTTCTCATAATTTTCCCCTTATGTTCTGATTTTTCTTTCACAATATGACTAATATGTAAATATCTTTAATATGATTATACATATAGAACCCATATTGGATTGTTTGCCATCTTGGGGAAGGGGCAGAGGAGAGAAGGAAGAAAGGAGAAAAAAATGGAACTCAAAATCTTTTTTTTTTCCTGAGGCAATTGGGGTTGTTACTTGCCCAGGGTCACACAGCTAGGAAGTGTCTGAGGTCACATTTGAACTCAGGTCCTCCTGACTTCAGGGCTGGTGCTCTCTTATACTAGTGAATGTTGAAAACTTAAAAAATTGCAAACTATTTAACCATATAAAAGATTGCACAAAATCACTAATAATAAGAGAATTGAACATCAAAACAATTCTGAGGTCTCACCTCACACTCAGCAAATTGGCAAAAATGACCAAAAAAGAGAATAATTAATGTAGAAGGTGTACTGTTTTTTAAAAAAAATTGGTTCCAAATTCTCTCCCTCCCTGAACTTTCTCCACTATCCATTGAGAAGGCAAGAAATACATTACTCATTATACATATGAATTTGTGTAAAACATTTCTGCATTTACTGAAAAAAAAAAGAAAGAAAACAATGCTTCATTTTGTACTCTAAGCCCATCCATTCTCTCTGGAGATGGATAAGATTTTATATCATGAATCTTTTAGAATTGTCATGGATCATTATATTCATCAGGATTAATATAATAATAATACATTATTATTAATATGTATTATACATATGTAAGTATATAATCTATATTTGTAATATATATTAATATATAATATATTAATAATATATAATAATCAACTGTCTTTAACAGTTATCTTTATAATATTGCTGTTATTATGTAACTCCTATGCTTTTGATCTGTGAATTGTCCCAACCATTCTGGAAAGCAACTTGGAATTAAGCTAAGGAAGTGACTGAGATGTCTAGATGTTTTGACCCATCAATCCCAATTCTAGTATATATCTCAGGGAGGTCAAAGTCAGAACCGTTTTGTGGTAAGGTACGAACTATAAAATAGATCCCCCATTGATTGAGGAATGGCTGAATAAAGTGTAATAGGTGGATGTAATGGCAGTCAGAAATAGTGATTAGGAAGAACTCAGAGAAGTCTGGAAAGACTTTTATGAAGTGATGCTGTGTGAAGTCAGTAGAACCAGAAAAGCAACATACACGATGATGATAGTAATATACATGGACATCGACATCCAAAGCAGAGAAACATATCATTGTGATGAGGGAGGTTGGTTAAGAGGTGAGAAAATACATCTTTCCTTGCAAAGGTGGGAACCTGTGGTTGGGAAGCAATGCATGACCATCAGATTCTGTGGTGATTACTTTTGCTGATCTGCTTTTTTTACCCCTTTTTCTTTTATTCTGTTATGAGAAATGGCTGAATGGGTAAGTCGAAGGGAGGGTTTTATCCAAACATGAAAGTGATATAAAAAGAAAAAATAATCAAATCTTTTTGAAAGCATGGTAGCCAATGGGCAGTCAAAGGATTGGGTCGCTTTGAATGACTCCTCTCTCCCTCCCTTCCTCCTTTCTTCCCTCCAGAAAGGGACTCCTCAAGGCTCTTTCATTTCAACACAGGCTGATAATATCATAAGTGGCTCCTAAATTCACATAGTAATTCACAGCAAGAGAAATGACTTCTTCATTTTATATGGAGACATTTGCTAACCTGACAGATTTTTTTTCCTGGAATTTTAAAGTTGTTGAATAGCTTAAAGAGAGGCAGTAGGGGTGAGTGGTTAGAGATCTGGCCAGAGCATCAGGAAAACCTGAATTCAATCCTGCCTTGGCTAGACACTGACTGTGTGACCCTGGGCAAGTCACTGGCCTCTACGGGGCCAAGCAGCGCTCTAGGAATAGATGCTATAGAGACATGTGCCAAACTGCTTTGGTAGAGAGTGTTCTCATTCAGGAATCCCTGACACCTGTGAAATTCTGAGTCTGGACTAAGTTGTTTAAATGTCATAGTGATTTGCCCACTGAGACAAAAAGCTGCTTTCGTATAACAGATGGTCTTCATTATAGAGTTACTTATTTTCTACAAGATGGTTGTTTGTATAAAATAAAATGAAGAAAAGTAGGTCTTCATAAGTCTATAGACCTCAAATGAACAGATGGATTTATCTCTAAACTTTTCAATGTGTGGAAACCGATTTTGTTCATCTTTGAATGTTTTCCCCCCTCCTGAATCACTTCCTTGTCCTGACAGAGGGGCTTGTGTAGCTCAATGAAACTATGAGCCGTTCCGTGCACGGTGACCCAACGTGGACGGGTCATAGTGGAGAATTCTGACCAAAGGCGATCCACTGAAGAAGGAAATGGCACACACCCACTCCAGTGTCTTTGCCAAGAAAACCCCATGAACTGTATTAAAATGATAAAGGAGATAGCTTGTCTCCTGAGAAACCTGTATGCTATAGGGCCAAGGAGCAACCGTTAGACCCAAACGTGGAACACCGATTTAAGATTGGAAAAGGAGTACAACAAGGCTATATATTGTCACCTTATTTAACTTTTATCCAGAGGACATCATGAGAAAAGCCAGGATAGATGAATCAGAAACTGGAATCAGGGTTGCCAGGAGAGATATCAACAATCTTATTACAGTATTTTTGTCATCTATTATCCATTACAGTAATGGAAGAAAGTGAAGAAAAAGTAAGAAACCTCTTGATGAAGGTGAAAGAGGAGAACGGAAAAGCTGGTTCGAAGCTTGCCGTAAAAACATCAACAACCACTGGTTCTGTCACTTCTTGACCCATAGATGGAGGAGAAATGGAAGCGGTGTAAGATTTTTATATTCTTGGGCTCAAAGATCACTTTGACAGTGACTGAAGCCATAAAATCAAAAGATAGTTGCTGGAAAGTTATGGCAGATCCAGACAGCGTACTCAAAAGCAGACATCAGCTTGCCGACAGAGGTCCGTATAGTCAAAGCTATGGTTTTTCCAGGAGCGGTGCATGGCTGTGAAAATTGGACTATGAGGAAAACCGAGAGTCCCAGAATTGATACTTTGGGCTTGTGGTGCTGGAGGCGACTTGCGAGAGTGCCTTGGACAGCAGAAGGATCCAATTAGTCAATATTTCAAGCAATTAATTCATGTTACCCAGCTGAAAATCAAATGAAGCTTAAATACTCTGGCTACCTATTGAGAAGATGAGACTTATTGGAAAAACCCCTGCTGTTAGGAAAGATTGATGGCAAAAGAAAAAGGAAATGGCAGAGGGGGAGATGGCTTAGTGCCTTGGAAGCAACAAATATGAATTTTGGCAAATTTTAAGAGAGAGGCTAGAAGGGCCTGGCCTACTATGGTTCATGGGATCAGTCTGAACAACTGAACAACCAAAAAAAAAAACTCTTCCATCTTTAAAAGGGAAAAAAAATTGGACAGTCTTCAATCTGGTCTGTTTTTATTTTAATAGTTACATGTTATGTCAATTTGGGCATCATAAAGCCCAAAATAAATGTAGGAAGTTCATTCATAAGATCAGACAGTACTGGAGGAGACTTTACTGGGAATCTAGTCCAATCCCTTCATTTCACAAATGAGGAAACTGAAGCTCAGAGACATTAGGTGGGTTCCTAAAATTCACACATAAGATCTTAAATCTAGAACTGAAAAAAAAAACCACAGTAGTCATCTAGTCCAATGCCTTTGTTTTAAAGATGGGGAAACAGAGACCCAAAAAGGTTAACTAACCTTCACACAAAGTCACACAGCTAGAGGCAGCTAGATGGTGCAGTGATTAGAGCACCAGCCTTGAAGTCAGGAGGCCCCGAGTTCAAATCTGGTCTCAGACACTTAACACTTCCTAGCTGTGTGACCCTGGGCAAGTCACTTAACACTAATTGCCTCAGGGGGAAAGAAATCATATAGCTATTAAGTGGTACAACTGGGATTTAAACCTCTGACCTGAAGTCCAGCACTCATAGGATCAGAGATTAGAGCTAAGAATAACTTCAGGGGCCATCTAGTGTAATCCCTTATTTTTACAGACAAGGAAACTGAGATCCCCAAAAGTAAGAATGATGAACTAAAATCACTGGCAGTAAGTGACAGTTAAGATTTGAACTCAGGTCTTCAGCGGCCACAATCAGCAGTCTTTCCTCAGTACCACTTGCTATTCATTTTAACCCATATGTTACCGTGCCTACTCTGCAAGCCACTGGGTATCCAAAGCCAAGAAAGGAACAGTCCCCCTCAGGCAGCTTGTATGCCAAGGGGGGGATACAACATGAATATAGATAAGTGCCAGGAAACTTGCAGAAGGAGAATGCTGGCACATCCAGGGGTTTCATAGAGGAGGCAAAGTGAGGAAAGACTCTATGCTGATGACGGGGTCGAGGATGTCAGGCGAGAGCCTTAAGTGAGGGCGTGGAGAAAGAGATGGAAGGCTGGCTTGGGGAACAGTTAGCAAACAACTTGGGGACACAAAGTGCAAGAGAGGGAATAATAAGAAAAGTCTGGAAGGAGGTGGGAGCCAGACCTCGGAGGGCTTTCAATGCCTGGCTGAGGAGCTGGTAATTTAATCTAGAACCTGCAAATTTGGGAGCAGGGGGTTGACCTGGCTGGATGCAGACCTTTGGAAAGGAATTTTGACAGACTGGGCTGGAGAAGGGAGGAAGAAAGAGGCAGGAAGACTGAGGGAGTTGAAATAATCCAGGAGAGAGGGGACAAGGGCCTAACACGGGGATTTGGTCCCGTGCAGTTTGGATGTTTTTATTCCTTAGAGAACAGCAGATAAGTTCATTTTTGCTCCTCAGGAAATACTAAGTGAGTTGTTGCTGTATGTGGGAAAATGGGGGTATCGGAGAGCTGAGAGGAGGAGCTGACCTTGGCCCCAGAGGCAGATGCTGGATCCCGTTCAGGTCTGGCTGGCCTTTAACGGCCACAAGGAGAGGTGACCGGGATGAAGATAGCCCGGCCTTACCCTCTCCAGGTGGAGGTAACGGCACGTGACTGCCAATGGCCGAAGTGAAACGTTGCACCATCTCCGAATTATGTCTCTCAGATAGAGCCGTGCTGACGTGTTTCATTTCAAGGTCTGCCGGAAAAAACAGCCCGAGCCTCCTTTAGTAAGGAGCCATTCAGTGACAATGCCATTTCTTCTTCTTTTTTGAAAAAAAAAATGTTATCTTTTGTTTTTATATCCCCTCCATTTCCAAATATGTCTCTCCCCTCTCTTACCCCCAGAGAGCCATCCTTTTTTACAAAGCAGGAAAAAAGGTAAAGAGATAAAAAGCGTTTCAGCAGAGCAGCCTGACAGCCTACTCGATGTTCCACGGTCATAGTCCTTCTTTATCTCTCCAAAGAACGGAGGGAGGTGAGAGCACCGCTCAGCGTGCTCCCAAAGACTTCATTTCTCTTCCTTAGCCACCTCCACCACCTGCTCCCCCCTCTCGTTTTAGCAAAAGACTTTGCCAACCATTTTCCTGCATATTTGTGGGGACCTCCCTCTTCTCCCCACTTTTACACCTTGACTTCCCCCAACACCCCCCCAGCTCCAGCCTTGAAGGGTTAGACCTTCTCCTTGCTAAAGCCATTCCCCATTTGTGTTCCTGATGCCCTTCCTTTCCCCTTTCCCCAGAGGCTTGGATCATCCATCCCCTCTCGCTTTCCAGTCTCCAATTTCTGCTTCCCCACTGGCTCCTCTACCACCTACACAGGCGGACCACAGAGGACCAATCAATAATCAATCATACTACATATTAAAAGCTGGAAGAGACCATAAGGGTTACTGAGTCCACTCCCTTTATCTTACAGATGAGGAAATTGAGGCTAGCAGAAATGAAGTGACTTGCTCAGAGTTGCACAACTAGTATCGGGGCAGGATTCAAACCCAGCGCTTCTTGATTTGAAGTCCAGCAGGTGGTCCATACAAAATACAGTTCAAATATGTATCTGTGTGGCCCTGAGTAAGGCACAGTCTCTGTTTGCCTCAGTTTCCTCATGTGTGAAACGGGGATAAATAATTGCCTCTACCTCCCAAGATTGTTGTGAGGACAAAATGAAAGAATATTTATAAAAGCACTTAGCACAGTGGCTGGCACACAGTAATCACTTAATAAATGTTTGTTTTCTTCTTTCCTTTATATATTACCAATGTCCTTCTTTAAAAGTGACATCCAAAATTGAACACGATACTTCTGTTGTGTTCCAACCAGGGAAGAATACAGAGGGATTCTCACCCCTCTGTTTCTGGGAGCTCTGTGTTTTCTTAATGCAGTCCGAAATACATTATCATTTTTGGTTGCCACATCACAGTGCTATCTCATGTTGAGCTTGAGGTCTACTAAAACCTACAGATCTTTTTTCAGAACAACTGCTATATAAAATAACTACTTGGACATATATACATATACTATATTTAACTTATACTTTAACATATTTAACATGTATTGGTCCTAACTGAGTTTCAATTGATAAATGATGGACAGAAGCAGCTACACCCAAAGAAAGAACACTGGGAAACGAATGTGAACTATCTGCATTTTTGTTTTTCTTCCTGGGTTATTTTTACCTTCTGAATCCAATTCTCCCTGTGCAACAAGAGAACTGTTCAGTTCTGCAAACATCTATTGTGTCTAGGATATACTGCAACATATCTAACTTATATAGGACTGCTTGCCATCTAGGGGAGGGGGTGGAAGGAGGGAGGGGAAAAATCGGAACAGAAACGAGTGCATGGGATAATGTTGTAAAAAAAATTACCCTGGCATGGATTCTGTCAATATAAAGTTATTATTAAATAAAATAAAATAAAATATTAAAAAAAAAACATGTATTGGTCAACCTGCCATCTGGGGGAGGGGAAAAGTTGGAACAAAAGGTTTTGCAATTGTCAATGCTGAAAAATTACCCATGCATATATCTTGTAAATAAAAAGGTATTAAAAAAAAGAACAACTGCCATAGAACCACACTTGCCCCATCTGATATTCCTTTAAGTTGATTTTTTGAGCCAACTAAAAGACTTAACATTTATCCTTATGGGATTTCATCTGATTTCATTTGGCCTTTTTTATTCTGGACCATCAAGATCTTTTTGGACCCTGATTCTGCCATCCAGTGTATTGACTATCACTCTCAGCTTTGTCATAACACTGGACTAAATGCCCTCATTTTTGTCAAATGTAATGAATGTGTCTTTATGCTAACCCAAGCAAATTACTCTAGTTACTCTGGTCCCTTCTCAGGGAAAAACAAATCAGGTCTTCAGAGAACTATAACTACCGCCCCTTCATGACATGGCTTTTCCAGTTCTTCCCAATGTTTACTCATATAGTCATTTCAATAGTTAGACGAACCTCTCAGGGCCACTGGTACTGTGCCTCTGATACCCCCTTCACAGATGGTCCAGTGAGCAGCGTGACAAGCAGCAAAGCTTTTCTCCTTTTAAGCCTGAGCTAATGGCGGTGACATTGGCAGGCAACATATTTGGGAAGGGAAGTCCATTTGGGGAGAGATGCTCCTACTGTTTCAGACAAGATGAGTTCAACACAAAGGTGGAAAATGTAAGTGAAGGCCATCTGTAAGCAGGCAGCCTCAAAAGATTAGACTTCTGGAAGCTGGGGTGGGCCAAAGATGGAAATTCAGAGAACCCATCCAAACCAAGATGGCAGTTGAAGCCATGAGAATGAATGAGTATTGAGAGAGTATGTCAGGAAAAAAGTCTTGAAGGAGTCTCACAATTGAGGGAGTGTGGGACTAAAGAAAGAATCACTAGTAGATTCCTTCTACCAGCATTAGAATCTGATTCTACTGGTAGATCACAGAGAAGCCATTGAATGGACAGATTGAAGTCAAACTAGGATAATGTCAAGTTACAGAACCCAAAAAGATGAGAGCCTTGAAGAGCAACAGGAAGATGGATTGGGAGCAGTATTGTAAATGTTAATCCAAAAAGTAAGGTCCAGTGAATCCTGAGCAAAGGCCTCTAGATTTGTCTAAGGTCACTGATGACCTTAAAATAAATTCCCAAACTATTCCAAAATATCAAAGGGCTACCAAATTGTGCATACCCTTTGATCCAGCAGTGTTTCTTTTTTTTTAATTTTTATTTAATAATAACTTTATATTGACAGAATCCATGCCAGGGTAATTTTTTACAACATTATCCCTTGCACTCGTTTCTGTTCTGATTTTTCCCCTCCCTCCCTCCACCCCCTCCCCTAGATGGCAAGCAGTCCTATATATGTTAGATATGTTGCAGTATATCCTAGATACAATAGATGTTTGCAGAACCGAACAGTTCTCCTGTTGCACAGGGAGAATTGGATTCAGAAGATAAAAGTAACCCGGGAAGAAAAACAAAAATGCAAACAGTTCACATTCATTTCCCAGTGTTCTTTCTTTGGGTGTAGCTGCTTCTGTCCGTCATTTATCAATTGAAACTCAGTTAGGTCTCTTTGTCAAAGAAATCCACTTCCATCAAAATATGTCCTCATACAATATCGTTGTCGAAGTATATAATGATCTCCTGGTTCTGCTCATTTCACTCAGCATCAGTTCCTATAAGTCTCGCCAGTCCTCTCTGTATTCATCCTGATCCAGCAGTGTTTCTACTGGGCTTATATCCCAAAGAGATCTTAAAGGAAGGAAAGGGACCCATGTATGCAAAAATGTTTGTGGCAGTCCTCTTTGCAGTGGCCAGAAACTAGAAAATGAGTGGAGGCCTGTCAATTGGCGAATGGTTGAGTAACCTGTGGTATATGAATGCTATGGAGTATTATTGTTCTATAAGAAACAATCAGCAGGATGATTTCAGAGAGGCCTGGAGAGACTTACAGGAACTGATGCTGAGTGCAATGAGCAGAACCAGATCACTATACACCACAACAAGATTATATGATGATCAATTCTGATGGACGTGACTCTTTACAACAATGAGATGATTCAGACCAGTTCCAATGATCTTATGATGGCGAGAGCCATCTGCACCCAGAGAGAGGGCTGTGGGAACTGAGTGTGGATCACAACATAGTTTCTTCACTTTTTTGTTGTTTGCTTGCTTGTTTTTTCTCTCACTTTCCCCTTATTGATCTGATTTTTCTTGTGCAGCACAATAATTGTTTAGAAATATGTTTAGAAGAATTGGACACATTTGACTTGGATTACTTGCTGTCTAGGGGAGGGGAAGGGAGGAGGGAGGAGAAAAATAAGGAGCACAAGGTTTTGCAAGGGTAAATATTGAACTGTCTTTGCATGTATTTTGAAAAATTTATTTTGGTATTATAAAAAAAATTTCCATGAGAGTATTGACACTGGGTGGGTCATTTCCCCTTAACCCCATTCCCAAGTCCCAGCTTCCTCTTCCATAAAGTGAAGGGGTTAGGCGAGGTGGCCTCCAGGATCCTTTCCAGTCCTAGATACGGAATTCTATATGTGACCTTAATCAGGGAATTTAGCCCATCTGGGACTCAGTTTCTTCCTCTATACAATGAGGGGTCAGAGTCTGAGGGCCCTACCTTCCCTTATAGACCCGAAGATCTCTAAAATGTATTATCACTGCCCCAGGACTGTTGTACAAATGAGAACATAGTTATACTTTCCGCAGCGTGCCTTTCCTTGTAACAGTGTCACTACATCACAATTTTAATCTATCACCAATCAGCATAAGAGTTTTTAGGGAATTCTGCAGAAGCCACAGATGAGGGCCAGCAGATGACACAAAGCCCATGACCAAATGCTTTACCCAAATTTGACAAGATGGAATTGTAAACACCTTAACATGAAAAAAAGAAAAAATAGACTTGACCGGTGTAAATGGGAGGCCTAAAAATTTTAGGTGGCGATTTCAGGTCATGGATGGGAGGCCACCATGCCCCTAATCCCCATGATAACAGGGATAACTGTATACTCAAAGCCCTTTGTAAAGTGCCATCAAAATGTGGACTTTTCATCACTGTGATTGTTATAAACTCTTAGTGTGATCTGACCGCAGCCTACTGATAACTTAGAGTTTTTGGTCAAGAATGAGGTACAAAGAGGTGGCTTGGAGTCGGTTGGTCTGGGTTTGATTCCCATGTTTTCCACTTAGCTGGGTGGCCTTCTGCAGGTCATTTCCCTTCCCTGGGCCTATGTTCTTCCTCTGTAAAGTGAAGGAAATAATTCATTTGGATTCCTACTCTATAACAATCAGTATCAATCAATTTGATTGATGAATCATATCCAAGTTGTGTGAGCTGAAGATTCTAAGTTCACTTGCTTAGCTATAGGAAGTGAGCTAAAGGCCCTCCACTTGTGTTTTGCCTTTTGATGATGACCAAGCCCAGCTTGGCAGAGCTTACAGCTGTATCTCAAGATATTTTTGTACCTCTGGACCAATCCTTTGTCCAACAGGAGCAGATGACCATCTTATGACTATTTGGGTCACTGATTGTGATGACTTGTACTGTTTCCTCCTGCCCAAATTAAGGAGAAGCCTGTCCATCTTGTGGGGAGATATCCCTTGCTTCATCCAACTTGTGACCCAGCTGACATATTCTTTTGCTTACTCAGTGGAATTATTCTGTATTTGGTATAGCTGTTTCGAACGAGTGGACACGTAGCCCTATAAAAATAGGCCCGGGGAGGAGGTGGGATAGCGAGGAAGATCTAAGGTCTACTTCATTAGAGGGGATCATGGGCCCTTTAATTAGGTGCCATTGGTTTAGACCTCTGCCTCAGTCTCTCTTATTGTAGATGGGACCATTTGAATCCGCACAAAAGTGAGGGAGTTGGATCAGATGGCCTCAGAGGTCCCTGCCAGCTCTAGATGTAGGAGCATATGAAATATGGTGTGGCCAGAATTTGAATGCTGATGACTCTGAGCAACTGCCTCACTTAAATCAAATCAAGACATCATCTACTTTTTGAAGTCCTGTGGTAATGGACTAATGACAACAGTGGGTGTGAGTATATTGGGAGCTATAGTAACACGCAGTAGTAGGCCAGATCATTGGTGATCTCACTGGACTGAAGCAGCAGTGGGATTTGACAGCCTTTGGGTGTCTGAACAGCCCTTTTAAGGACCTAATTGCTTACCTCCTGGTGGGACAAAGGGGCTAGAAAAGGTGCCCTCAGTCACAGTCAAACACACCATATCCTGATGCCAATATTGTGATGGCATTGGTGTTCTTCCAAAATGGAGGACAAGTAACAGTTTAAGAAGGAAATAAAAAGAAAGCAAGGGGAGATAGCAGGGAGTAGATCAGGTATGTCAATGAGTTTGCATGTGAGAAAAACAAAGAATATAGCCCAAGAAAAGAAGTGGTTTCTGTTGATATTGCTGTCAGATTTTATTTATCCCCCCTCTCCATGATTGATGGTAGGAAGGAAAAAACGTTGGGAGAGTTGGAGGGATTGAGGATGCCAGGGCAGGAGGTGATAATTGCAGGACTCAAATCCAAAAGGAGCAAAAAGGATTCGAAACTTGGAAGTAGTAAAGGAGGATTAGGATTTTCCCAAGCAGAAGGAATATCTTGGAATATGTCTATATCTCTCTCTATATATACACATATACAAATATACATCCATTATGTGTTTTATAGCTATATATTTATACACACATACATATATATGTGTGTGTGTGTGTGTGTGTATAAATACATGTATAAATACACACACACACACACACACACATATATATATGGGAAGCTGTCTTTAAAGTAGGAGGACAGCACCTGTTCAATGTTTGGCCAAAATACTGCATCCCTGGGAGACAAGAGAGTGAGGGTAACTGCTGCCTCTCCTAGTGGGCAGGGATCTCCCTTCTCATGGCTATTCCCAGCTCTGAACACAATCCAAAAAACAAGAGAATGGATGGCTGGAGGATGGAAGGCAGCACCTGCTCCAAGCAGTCTTGACAAGGGCACTAGCCTCTGCTCCCTCCAAAGCTGCCTATGAACGTAGACCTACCAAGATCAGGCTTAGTGGTTCCTTTGGATCTAATTCTCAATGGTAGGAGGCCCCATAAGCATTCTCCAATCCTCAGAGAGGTAGCATGGGGTTCTACCAGTGTAAACTTGGAATCAGAAAGACAAAGGTTCAAATCCCACCTCAGGTGTTTCCTAACTGTATGACTCTGGGTAAGTCATTTCCCCTCCTCTGTGCCTCCATTTCCCCATCTGTCAATAAAGGGATTTAGCCTTCTATGGCCCCCGAGGTCTCTTCCAACTTTGAACCTAAACCGCCTTCATATTAATGACTGTGTTGGCAGAGTTCTCATGAGAGACTACTGAGTAGTGGAGAAGAATACAGCTTAATAATTGCAGAAAAGACACTATTTGTCAAAAATTGCTGGAGAAATTGGAAAGTAGTATGGCAGAAACCAACACCCCATACCAAGATAAGGTTGAAATGGGTTCATGATTAGATATAAAGAGTGATATTAGAAGCAAATTCGCAGAACACCCTACCTCTGAGATCCGTGGAGAAGGAAGACATCTGTCGTCAAAGAAGAACTAGGGGACGTTATTGAATGTAAAATGGACAATTTTGATTATATTAAGTTTAAAAGTTTGGGTACAAACCAAACCAATGCAGACAAGATTAGAAAAGAAACAGTAAACTGAGAAAAAAAATTACAGAGGGGTGGGGGAGAAGAAAAAATTGGAAAGATTTTGCAAAGGTGAAAGTTGAAAACTATCTCTACATGCATTTGGAAAAATAAAAATCTATTTAAAAAATAAAGCAGGGGAATGATGGTAAATGTTTAATAATAAGCTCTCTGAAAGAAATGTGTGGGACACTTTTCAATTTCATCTGTATTATTAACATTTTCCCTATCACTTTCTTAACTCTAAACATTAACAAAACAATGAATCAAGCTCTAGCTTGCACCATTTTACTGATTTGTAGACAGCACCAGAGGCATATAGCATCAGTGACTGAGGAAATGACTATCCTTTACCCTGTATCTTTGTCAGTCCTCACCAGTAATATTGTGTTTGGTTCTTGGAGTTACAGTTTAAGAACATAACTAAGCTGGAAAACATCCAGAGGAGAGCAATTAGTACAGTGAAGATTCTTGAATCTGCATCATGTGTTTGCCCTGAAGAAGAGACGACTCATGGAGAAATATAGAAACATGACCCTAACTGCTGCATCTAGATCAAAAAAGGCCCAAGAGATCATCTAGTCAGAAGATTCAGAGATGTAAGATTGAGAGGGAACTTTAAGGTCTTGTAGTCTATCCCTTTAATTTTATAATTTTTTATTTTTTCCAATTACACGTAAAAACAATTTTAACAGTCATTCAAAAAATTGAGTTCCAAATGTTTTCCCTCACTCCTCCTTTCCTCCTTCTAGAGAAGGCAAGCACTTTTATATAGACTATAATGTGCAGTTATACAAAACATTTTTCCATGTTGGCTTTGTTGTGAAAAAAACACAGACCAAAAAATTGTAACAATAACAAAGATAGTTTAAAAAGGTATATATGCTTCGGTCTGCATTTAGACTCCATCGGTTCTTTCTCTGGAGATGGATAACATTTTTCATCATGAGTCCTTTGGAATTGTCTTGGATCATTGTATTGCTCAGAATAGCTAAGTGATTCATAGTTGTTGTTACGTGTACAATGCTCTTCTGGTTCTGCTCACCTCACTTCGCATCAGTTTATATGTCCTTCCAGGTTTTTAGCACCCTGCTCACTTGGAACCATGTCCAAAGGGCTACCCTTTGATTCATCGGTGTCACTACAGGGTCTGTATCACAAAGAGATCATAAAAGAGGGGAAAGGACCATATGCAAAAACTTTTTGTGGTCACAAGGAAATGGAAATTGAGAGGATCAAACCAATTCCAATTGTGCAGTGATGAAGAAAGCCATCTACACCCAGAGAGAGACCTGTGGGAACTGTGTGGACCACAACATAGCATTCTCACTCTTTCTGTTTTTGTTCACTTGCATTTTGTTTTCTTTCCCAGTTCTTTTCCCTTCTTGATATGATTTTTCTTGTGCAACAAGATAACTGTATAAATATGTATACATATATTGGATTTAACATATACTTTAACATAGATAACCTGCCATCTAGGGGAGGGGGTGGGGAGGAAGGAAGGGATAATTTGGAACAGAAGGTTTTGCAAGGGTCAATGTTGAAAAATTAATTACTTATGCATATGTTATGTAAATAAAAAGCTTTAATAAAAAAATTTTTAAAGATAGCCTAAATAAGTGCTCATGGCTAGACTATGCCAAATAATAAAAATGATAAAACTAAAAAAAAAAAAAGGAAATTGAGAAGATACTCATCAATTGGAGAATGGCTGAATAAATTATGGTATATGAATATAATGGAATATTGTTGTGCTGTAAGAAATAATGAGCAGGAGGATTTGAGAAAAGCCTGAAAAGACTTACATGACCTGATGCTGAGTGAAGTGAGCAGAACCAGAACACTGTACACAGTAACAGCAACATTGTTTGATGATCCATTATAATAGACTTAGCTCTTCTCAGCAATACAGTGATTCAAGACAATTCCAATAGACTTGGGATGGAAAATGTCATCCACATCCAGGGAAAGAACTATAGAGATGGAATGTGGGTTGAAGCATACAGTTTTCATCTTCGTTTGTTTGCTTGCTTGCTTGTGGTTTTTCCTTTTTTTCTGATTTTCCTTTCACAATATTAAAAGACCAGAGCTGAATAGAAATTTTGACTTCCTAATATAGAGATCAGTAGAAGCATAAAGGGGTAATCAGGGAAAGGAAATCATAAGGGACTTAATAAGCTTAATCTGTTTACATTCTTATGTGGAAGGATGATACTTCTAACACAATTTTTTCTCATTATTAGGACAGTTAGAAGGATTAGATACAGAGGGCACAGGTATGAATGGAATATGAAGGGATAATATCATAAAAAATGGAATTAAGACTTGAAAGTGGAATGTGCTTGGAGAAAAGAAAGGGAGAGGTATGGGGTACAGAATGGAGCAGATCTTACATAAAAGACACAAGAAAAAACTTTTACAGTGAAGGGGAAGCAGCAAGGGGAGGAAGAGTGAGTGAACCTTATTCTTATCACATTTAGTTCAAAGAGGGAATAACATACACACTCACTGGGTCTATCTATCTAAGATCTATCTTACCCTGAAGAAAAGTAGGAGGAGAAGGGGATACAGGAAGGAAGAAGGTGATAGAAAGAAAGGCATATTTAGGGGAGGGAGCAGTCAGAAACAAAGCACCTTTATCAGAGAAAATGCCTCATTTCTCAAACATATAGTCAAATTTATAAAAAAAAAAAAGAGCCATTCTCCAATTGATAAATGATCAAAAGATAGAAATAGTTTTTTAGATGAAGCAATCAAGCTATTTATAGCCATATAAAAATACTCTAACTCACTATTGATTGGTGAACTACAAATTAAAACAATTCTGAGATAGTACCTCATACTTATGAGATTGGCTAATGGGCCAGAGAAGGAAAATGACAAATGTTGAAAGAAATGTGGGAGAAATGAGTTATTAATGCATGGTTGGTGGAATTGTGAACTGATTCAACCATTTATAGTGAAATTTGGAACAATGACCAAAGGCTTATAAAAGCCTTTGACCTAACAACATGCTTACTAGGCATGTATCCCAAAATAGATTTTTAAAAGAACCTATATGAACAAAACTATTTATAGCAGCTCTTTCTCAGGGCAAAGAATTGAAAATTGAGGGGATGTTCATCAATTGGGGAATGACTGAATAAATTGTTATATGTGAGTATGATGAAATACTATCGAACTAGAAAAAATGAGGAGTAGTATACTCCAAGAAAAACCTGGAAAGACTTCCATGAGTTCATGCAAAGTGAACGTACTGTGTACAAAGTAACAGCAATATTGTAAGATGACCAGTGTGAATAACTTTCCTCTTCTCAGCAATACAATGATCCAAGACAACTCTGAAGGACTTATACGAAAAATGCTATCCATACTTAGAGAAAGATTTGATTGTGTCTGAATACAGATTGAAGCATACTTTAAAAAACTTTATTTCACATATACCTTTTCAATAGAGGAGGAGGATGGAGAGGGAGGAAGGGAGAGAATCTGGAATTCAAAGTTTTAAAAACAAATGTTAAAACATTGTTTTATGTATAACTGTGGAGAAAAAAATATTAAATATTTTAAATGATTGGCTAAGAAATAGACTAGTTGATCAATGGAATAGGTTAGGTTCAAAGGACAAAACAGCCAATAACTTTAATAATATAGTGTTTGACAAACCCAAAGACCCCAGTTTCTGGGATAAGAATGCATTATTTGACAAAAATTGCTGGGAAAATTGGAAATTAGTATGGCAGAAACTAGGCATTGACCTACACTTAACACCGTACACCAAGATAAGGTCAAAATGGGTTCATGACCTAGGCATAAAGAATGAGATTATAAATAAATTGGAAGAGCATAGGATAGTTTACCTCTCAGACCTGTGGAAGAGGGAGGAATTTATGACCAAAGAAGAACTAGAGATCACTATTGACCACAAAATAGAAAATTTTGATTATATCAAATTGAAAAGTTTTTGTACAAACAAAACAAATGCAGACAAGATTAGAAGGGAAACAATAAACTGGGAAAACATTTTTACAGTCAAAGGTTCTGATAAAGGTCTCATTTCCAAAACATATAGAGAACTGACTCTAATTTATAAGAAATCAAGCCATTCTCCAATTGATAAATGGTCAAAGGATATGAACAGACAATTCTCAGATGAAGAAATTTAAACTATTTATAGACATATGAAAATATGCTCCAAATCATTATTAATCAGAGAAATGCAAATTAAGACAACTTTGAGATACCATTACACACCTGTCAGATTGGCTAGAGTGACAGGGAAAGAAAATGCGGAATGTTGGAGGGGATGTGGGAAAACAGGGACACTGATACATTGTTGGTGGAATTGTGAACACATCCAGCCATTCTGGAGAGCGATTTAGAACTATGCTCAAAAAGTTCTCAAACTGTGCATCCCCTTTGATCCAGCAGTGTTTCTACTGGGCTTATACCCCAAAGAGATACTAAAGAAGGGAAAGTGACCTGTATGTGCCAAAATGTTTGTGCAGCCCTGTTTGTAGTAGCTAGAAGCTGGAAAATGAATGGATGCCCATCAATTGGAGAATGGCTGGGTAAATTGTGGTATATGAATGTTATGGAATATTATTGTTCTGTAAGGAATGACCAGCGGGATGAATACAGAGAGGACTGGCGAGACTTACACGAACTGATGCTAAGTGAAATGAGCAGAACCAGGAGATTATTATATACCTCAACAATGATACTGTTTGAGGATGTATTCTGATGGAAGTGGATCTCTTCGATAAAGAGACCTTTAATTGATCAAAGATGGACAGAAGCAGCTACACCCAAAGAAAGAACACTGGGAAATGAATATAAACTGCTTGCATTTTTGTTTTTCTTCCCGGGTTATTTATACCTTCTGAATTCAATTCTCCCTGTGCAACAAGAAAACTGTTCGGTTCTGTACACGTATATTGTATCCAGGATATACTGTAACCTATTCAACATGTAAAAGACTGCTTGCCATCTGGGGGGGGAGGGAGGGAGGGGAAAAATCGGAACAGAAGTGAATGCAAGGGATAACACTGTAAAAAAATTACCCTGGCATGCGTTCTATCAATAAAAAGCTATTTTTAAAAAAATGATCGCATGTCTATAACCTATATCAGATTGCTTGACATCTTGGGAGGGAAGAGAGAAAAGAAGAACAAAAATTTGGAACTCAAAATCTTACCAAAATGACTGTTGAAACCCATTTTTACATGTAATTGGAAAAAATAAAATGCTACTAAGTAAAAAAAAAAAAAAAGATAACTCAAAAAAAGCATCTTGCTCATCATTTCTTATAGCTTAATAGTATCCGATCACAATTATATACCACAACTTTTCAGCCATTCCCCAATTGGTGGGCATCCCCACAATTTCCGATTCTTTGCCATGATAAAAAGAGCTGATAGAAATATTCTTGTACATACATGTCCTTTTCCTTTCTTTTTCTTCTCTTTGGGATATCAAACTAACAATGGTATTGTTGGGTCAAAAGGCATGTATAATTTGATAGTACTTTCTACCCCCTTATTTTGTAGATAAAAAACTGAAGTACATGAGTATTAAGTGACTTGCCAAAGGTCACACAGGTTGTACATGACAGAGATAGCATTTGAGCTCAACTTCTAGGACTCCAAGAGCAGCACTCTTTGCCCTGCACCATACTGTTCGTTCCCAAAGGACAGAACTAGATGGAAGTTGCAAAGAGACAAGCTTAGAAGAAACTTCCCTTAACAATAAGAGCTGTCCAAATGTGGAACAGGCTTCCTTGGGAGGTTAACAGTTTTCCTCTTCATAGGAAGTCCTCAAGCAAAAGCAGAATGGTGAGTTATAATGTGCTCTTTTTCAAGGATGGATTATGCTGAATGCCCACTGGAATCCCTTCCAACTATAAGATCTGATTGTTCTAATACTTTGATTAAAAATAATTTGCATACTCTGTGGGCTATCTCTCTGATATGATTTATGTATATTTTAATTCTGTATGCTTAATAAATTCACATTGCCGTTCTTAAAGAAAGATCAGTGAGCATGAGTTGTTGGGCACAATCTGCCAAGATCTTACACTGTTGCTAAAGCTAAGAAAACCTAAGTTTATGAGCTTCTGGGAATATGTGTAAAAAGAAGCATATGTCCATGAGAGGAGTCTCGCTAACGCCCCCTGTGATAATATCCACAAGACTCTAGGCAAATGTATTTTTACCAGTCTTTGTTAAGTGTGCTTCATTCTTGGCCAAGAGCCATTTCTATATTTTAAGATGTGGCGCAGAAATCTAAATCCCTTTCTCAGACACCATCTTCTTAACCAGCTGTTCACTTCCCAAATCTACCCTTCTCTTCTAAAGCCCCCGCCTTGAATTGGCAACAGTGATGAAAATACCACCTGTGGCTCTAAGGTTTTCAGTTTCTTGCTGAGACTCTATAATCCCTCGGAATGCTCTCTAAATTCCTTCCAGTAATATCACTTGTCCCCACTTGAAGCACCAAATGTTGGTAGTGACCTTCAGGTTTGACAAGTCTTGGTTGGAAGTTGTCTTCATGCCCCGTAAAAATGCAACCCTTTCCCTTGAAGTGAATTACAAAACTAAGTTGCTCATTTCTTCTGCTTTTGACTTAAAATAATACTGATCCTAATAAGATCTCAGGGATTCCTATCATCCATGAACTTTACCTCTGTTATTTACTTATACACATTCAGTGGTCATTCTCATTCTCAAATGACACAGGTTGGATTTCCTTTGGACCATGAAACCCTCCCTCCATTTTTTTTATTTTTGAAATTTTTTTTTCTTAATTGTATTTTATTTTTTCAATTACATGTACAGATAGCTTTTTGCATTCATTTTGTTAATGAAAAGACGTTCATTCATTTTTTGTATTGGTTGAATAGCATGTTTATTTTCCTTGTTATAGGAAGATAGGTTCTTAGTTTTCTTTTTTAATAATAGCTTTTTATTTTCAAAATACACACAAAGATAGTTTTCAGCATTCACCCTTACAAAACCTTGTAGCTCTTATTTTTCTCCCTCCATTCCCCCCATCTTCTGCCTCTAGATAGCAAGTAATATAGGTCAAACATGCACAATTCTTTTATACATATTCCACAAGGAAAATCAGATCAAAAAGGAAAAATAATGAGAAAGAAAAAAGCAATCAACAACAAAAAAAGGTGAAAATACTATGTTGTGATCCACATTCAGTCTCCACAGTGCTCTCTCTGGATGGAAATGCTTTCTCCATCACAAGTCTATTGGAACTGCCCTGAATCATCTCATTGTTGACGAAAACCACTTCCATCACAGTTCATCATCATATAATCGTCGTGTTGCTGTGTACAAAGTTCTCTTGGTTTCAACATTCATTTTTGAAAGATTTTGAGTTCCAATTTTTTTCTGCCTCCTTCCTGAGGTAACTTACTTCCTTCACCCCAAGACAGCAAGCAATCTGATATAAGTCATACATGTACAATCATTTTCAACATATTTCCATATTGGTCATGTTGTGAAAGAAAAATCAGAACAAAAGGGGAAAACCATCAGAAAGCAAACAAACAAATAAAAGGGTGGAAAAAAGTATGCTTTGATCTTCATTCAATCTCCATAGCTCTTTCCCTGGATGTGGATAACATTTTCCATCACAAGACTATAGGAATTAACTTGGATCACTGTATTGCTGAGAAGGACTAAGTCTGTCATAGTTAATTATCACATAATCTTGTTATGTACATTTTCTCCTGGTTCAGCTCACTTCATTCAGCATCAGTTCATGTAAATCTTTTCCAGGCTTTTCTGAAATCTGCCTGCTCATCATCTCTTTATTTTTCTTTTTTTCTTTTTTTTTTTGTTCTTTTGTTCTCAGCTATGTAGCTTTTTTTTAATTCCCCTCCCCCTTTTTTTCTTTTTCCTCCTTTTCATCTCCACCACCTCCCCTAAGCAAGCTATATAGTTAAGCAAGGATATATTTATGTATACATATATAGATATATACATACACATATCTTTCCTATCCCTGCTAACACTGCTTTAATTTTACTCTTTAACTTACCCTCTCCCCATCCATGGATCTCTCCCTTGAATTCTTCCCCCACCTTTTGCTCCTCCTTTTGTCCATTCCCTTCTTTCTTTCTTTTTTCCTAGTCAAGGGGCAAAGTTTATTGAAGTAATGTGACGCCATTACTGAACAGACTGAATTCTAAGTGAATCCAGTAAAGAAATTGAAGCAAGGAGATACACATATACAGCTTTCAATCACAGATATGTTAATTCTACAGTCATTCCCTTATTTCTTTATAGGTTTTGGAAGGTGCTATACCCTTCATGATATATGTGTAGTGTTGCCTATTTAATCCATTCATGATTTCCAGCTTTAATGTCTTTTTGTATAACTTAATTACTCTGCCCCAATCTTTCTTTTGACTTACCTCATTGCTGATGTTAGTCTTAAATATATGGCATACATTTCCATGTTAAAAAACATAAACATTGAGTTCCTTGAAATTGATCTTTGATATTGGCTCTTCTATGTTCAATTTTCTATTGAGTTTGGGTTTCGTTGATAGCCCTGAAATTCGTTGAATGTCTATTTTTTCTCATTCAATATTATGGATAATTCTGCTGGATATGATAATTTTGGCTGCAGATTTAGTTTTTTTGATTGCCGGTTCCTGGACCCTTGGTCTTTTATTGTGTCTAGTGATAAGTCCTGTGTACAATTCTAGCTCCAGCATATTTGAATTGTCTTTTTCTTGTTTCTTGCAAATTTTTCTCTTTGATCTGGGGTTTTTGAAATTCGGCAATAATATCCTTATGTGTTTTCCACAAAGGATTTCTTTGAGTGGTGATCGGTGGATTTTTTCATTTATACTTTCCTCTCATATTCTATCATCCCAGGACAATTTTCTTGGATTATTTCTTGAATTATTGTATCATGGTTCTTTTTTTTTTTTTTTTTTTTGGTCATAGCTTCTCAGGTAGTCCAATTATTCTTATGCTTTCTCTTCTTGCTCTATTCTCCAGATTTGTTGTTTTTCTTATAAGATGTTCCACATTTTGTT
Source organism: Antechinus flavipes (assembly GCF_016432865.1). NCBI lineage: Eukaryota > Metazoa > Chordata > Mammalia > Dasyuromorphia > Dasyuridae > Antechinus > Antechinus flavipes. The sequence continues at coordinate 30,737,179 of NC_067404.1, read as the reverse complement.
CTATTTTTTCCTTCTTTATAATCTGTTTTGTTATTTCTTAGTCTCTCATAGCTCTACTAGCTTCCTCTTGCCCAATTATAATTTTCAAAGAATTATTTTCATCTTTGAGACTCTGTATCTCCTGCAACATATCCAACATATAAAGGACTGCTTGCCATCTAGGGGAAGGGGTGGAGGGAGGGAGGAAAAAAAATTGGAACAGAAACAAGTGTCAATATAAAGTAATTATTAAATAAAAATTAAAAAAAATAAAAATAATAAAAATTAAAATTAAAATTAAAAAAAAGAGACTCTGTATCTCTCTTTCTAGTTGATTAACTTTTTTTCATAATCTTGGGAGGAGGTTTGGATTTTTTTTTTCATTTTTCCTCAATGTCTCTCTTTTGATTTTTAAATTCTTTTCTGAGTTCTCCTATACATTCTCTCTGGTCAGGGAGCCATTTAACTTTACTCTTTGGGGGTAAAAGAAGCTTTTTTTTTTTTTTACTTCATTGTCCTCTTCTGAAGATGAATCCTGGTCTTCCCTGTTTCCTGTTTCAATGGTTGGGTTCTTTCTTCTTTGCTGATTCATTTTTTAAAAAAATAATAGGTATTAGTGTAACCACTTCTAATTGTGGGAGGGATGGTGCCTCTGAGTTCACTTCAGCTCTCCCCTCTGACCTGGAACTCCAAACCAAAAGCTTCCCTCTCCTGCGAGTGCCCCATTGCCTCTACACTCACTGAATGTGCTGGTTCCTTCTTGTACAGGGCTGCACCTCAGCAGCACAGCTGAGCCTGGTGTTCCCTAATCAGCAAAAGTTCCCTCAGTCTTCCCTTTCTCAGACCTCCTCCCCACTTCTCAGGCTGTCTGTGAGGTAAAAGTCTCTGAATTTGCTGCTGAGGCTTCAGTCAAACCCAGCTAGTCCCAGGGCTCCTCATTTGGTATTGCTGCAGAGTTAGCCAGGAGGTGTTTGCCCTTCACACGATTAATCCTAGTTTTGGGGTCTTTCTTGGGACCTTCTTGGGTGACCCAGAAGACTCCCTGTTCTGCCCCAAGAATTAGTGATTTTTCACCAACATATGTTTGCCCTGAGGCACAAATTTGTTCTGTTTGTGAGGGAAATTGGGAGAGCTTGAAATTTACCAACCTACTCCACCATCTTCCCTCATCATTTCTTATAGAACAATCATATTCCATATTCCATATACTATAGATAGTATATATGGTATAACTTATTCTCTCTATATATACCATATCTTTTTCAGCCATTCCCCAACATGGGAATGCCCTCAGTTTCCAGTTCCTTACCCCTACAAAAAGGGCTGCTGCAGACATTCTGCATATATTGGTTCTTTTCCCTCTTTTATGATTTCTTTGGGATACAGACCCAGTAGTAACACGGCTGGATCAAAGGATTCAATATCAAAGGAATAAAATTTTAAATATTTTTGTCTTTATATTTCTTAAGTTTCTTCTAGTATCAATCCTTCCAACCCCTCCTCCCTACTTATACACACACACCTATATATATATATCTTATATTTTTAAGAGAAAAAAATCAGTAAAATGTATCAACCTATCAAAAAAAATCTGCAAATAAGTGCCTATGGGCTTCCCAACTCTGCAAAAGCCCGTGATGAGGGGAAGGGACATGGGAGCATCTTCTCATCTCTCTCCTCTGGGACCCTGCTGTGGCTTGTAATTCCACAACGTTCATTTTCAAGTGTTTCGTGGTGGTTATGCTTTCCCTGTCCATGGTTGTAGTCACTGTGTGTATTGTTTTCTTGACTCTGTTTACTTTACTTTGCATCAATTTATGGAGCTTTTGCCAAGGTTCTCTGTATTCACTATGTTCTTTATTGCTTACAGTATAGTAATAGTCTATTACACTCCTATGCCACTAGGTGGCGCCACAGTGCACAGAGTGCTAGGCTTAGAGTGGGTAATGACTGAATTTCAGTTCCTACTCAGGCACTGTATGACTATGCGCAAATTACTGTTCAGTTTTGCCAATTGTAAAATGGGGATTATAACAGCCCCTACATCCCAGGGCTGTTGTGAGGATCAAATGAGATCATATTTATAAAGTGCTTAGAACAGTCTTTTTTTTTTCTCTTATGGTATATAAATGTTTATGCTTTCCCTACCACAACGTGTTTAACCATTTCTCATTCGATGGGCATCTACTTTACTTCCAATTCTTTGTAATCACAAAAAGAGTTGTTCTGTTAGGACATGTATACTTATATTGTATTTAATTTATACTTTAACATATTTAACATGTATTGGTCAACCTGCCATGGGGGGGAGGGGATGGGAAGAAGGAAGGGAAAAATTGGAACAAAAGGTTTGGCAATTGTCAATGCTGAAAAATTACCCATATATATATGGGTATATATATGCTTGTAAATAAACTTGTATATTATATAACTTGAATATCTATCTATCTATACTTGTAAATATATATATATATATAACTTGTAACATATATAGTAACTTGTATATAAGTTGTAACTTATATATATATATATATATATATATATATATATATATATATATATATATATATACTTGTAAATAAAAAGCTATAATAAAAAATTTAAAAAGGGTTGTTACAAATATCTTGGTCTATATGGAGTCTTTTTTCCATCCATGGCCTCCTTGGGACATAAACCTTGTCGTGGGATCTCTGGGTCAAAGGTTATGGATACTTAAATTCCTTTATTGTACCATTACAAATAATCCAAACATGGATTATTCTCATCTTTTGTCATTTTTTCCAGTTTGTAGAGTGAGGTGAAAATCGAAGATTGTTTTAACTTGCATTTCCCTCTCTGTTAGTTATTTGGAACATCCTTTCACATGGTTATTATGGCTTTGCAATTCGTTTAAGAAGTGTATATATCCTTTGTCCACTTATCTATCAGTTACATATACATATAAATACATAAACATACCTCATTTTATTGTGCTTTGTTTTACTGCGTTTTTGCCTATATCGCGTTTTTTATAAATTGAAGGTTTCTGATAACCTTGTGTTGAATAAGTCCATCAGTGCCATGTTCCAAATAGCATGGGCTCACATTGAGTCTCTCTGTCACATTTTGGTAATTTTCACAATGTTGCGTAGCTTTTCTCCTTTTGTGTAGTTTCTCATTATTATATTTCTTACAGTAATTTGTGATCCTTGATCCAAAGATGTCACTACTGTATTTGTTCGGGGGCTCCCATATAAGACAGTCAACTTAATAGACAAATGTCATATATGTATGAATGCTCCTCCAACAGACCTTTCCCCATCTCTCTCCCTGTCTTCAGGCCTTCCTATTCAATATTGAAATTGGGCCAATTAATAACGTTACAATGGCATCTAAGCATCCAAGTGAAAGGAAGAATCAATCTATGTGGCAGTTTTTATGGCTGTCTTATTTTAAGAAATTGTATTAGCCGCCCCAACCTTCAGAAACCACCAGCATGATCTATCAGCAGCCGTCAACATCAAGGCACAACCCTCCGCCAGCAAAAGGATTATAGTTCACTGAAGGCTCAGGTAATGGTTAGCATTTTTTGCAATAAAGTGTTTTAGGTTAAAATCTGTACATTTTTAAAAACATAATACTATTAGCATGCTATAGCATAGTGTATTTTATATTATCTTTTTTATTATATATTTTATTATAATTATTATATATTATATATTTTTATTTTTATTATAGCTTTTTATTTACAAGCTATATGCATAGGTAATTTTTCAGCATTGACAGTTGCAAATTCTTTTGTTCCAACTTTTCCCCTCCTTCCCTCGACCCCCTCCCCAAGATGGCAGGTTGACGAACACATGTTAAATATGTTAAAGTACAAGTTAAATACAATATATGTATACATGTCCATACAATTATTTTGTATAGCATAATGCAAACAGAACTTTCATACGCCCCAGAAAACAAGAAAATCATGTAAATCGATTTATTGCAATATTTGGTGATCTGGAATCAAACCCAAGACATCTCTGAGTCTGTCTATGTGTGAATATGTATTCATGGTCTCGTGTCTACTAAACCCTTAGCTGGGAAATTTTATATGATTTTTCTCATTTGGCTGCTTCCCTTCATCACTATGAACAACACAACAACATCAATAACAATAAATGATGTGATAAGGTTTGTAAAGCGCTTTACAAATGTGAAACACTTGATCCTCACAACAACTCTATGAGGCAGGTGCTATTGTTATCCCAGTTCTGCAGATGAGGACACAAAAGTTAAATGACTTGTCTAAGATCACACAGCTAGGAAGTGTCTGATGTAGAATTTGAACCCAGGTCTTCCTGACTCCAGGTTCAGTGCTCTATCCGTTACACCACCTTGTCGCATGAGTTTTGTTTAGCAGAAGCACATTTTTTCAAAGAAAGTTTTATTTTCTCTGATGTCAAGAACAGCAGGCAAATGACGTGATTTTTTTTAAAGTGGGAGAGGAATCCTGCAAAGATGCTCAGTTTGATGCTGATTCTTGAGGAATTCTGTGACAACTTATTGAATAGATAATTGGGAGTATTTTAAGAAGGATATTGGCAAGTTGCAACACATTGAGAGAAAGGGAAGGAAAATGTCAAGAGAACTGGAGATTTTCTTCTTTTTTAATTATAGCTTTTTATTTATAACCCTAAATTCGCGCCTGGGTAATTTTTCCAACACTGACCCTCGCAAAACCTTCTGTTCCAATTTTTCCCCTCCTTCTCCCACCCTCCCCCTCCAGATGGCAGGTTGATCAATACATGTTAAATATGTTAAAGTACAAGTTAAATCCAATATATGGATACATAACTGTTGGAATCTTTACAAACTACTAACTCATTAGAGTTGATAGATTATTAATCTGATCTTACAAAGAGATGTTTTGGGCCAGAAGCTGAAACAAGGTATTAAGGAGAACTCTATTGCATAATTGGCAATGGATTTCCAGTCATTCAGGGTTAAGATTTCATAAGACAAATTATCTAGTACCATTTTAACATAAGAGGATGTAGCCCCATAAAGAGTGCAACCCTTTTTCAAATCTTTAATTTTATCCGAATTAAAAGGAATGTATTTTCTCTCTTTTTGACCTGAAGAGTCAAGCTTTTCAATCACAGGATATGCAGTTAGAAAATCAGATATATCTTCAGCTTTTTCAATGGTGAGCACAATCAGCAACAGCAACTTTGTGACTCTCCCATACTTATGAACTCCAATGAGTACTGGTGTGAACACAAGCATTGTGCCTTGTTTCAGGTTCTGGCCCAAAACATCTCTTGGTAAGATCAGATCAATAATCTATCAACTCTAATGAGTTAGTAGTTTGTACTACTAACACATAACCATACAGTTATCTTATTGCACAAGAAAATTAGGATCTAGGGAAAAAAACCTGAGAAGGAAAACAAAATGCAAGCAAACCCTAACAGAAAGGGTGGAAATGCTATGTTGTGGTCCATAGCCAGTTCCCACAGTCCTCTCTCTCTGGGTGTAGATGGCTCTCTTCATCACTGCACAAGTAGAACTGGTTTGAATCATCTCATTGTTGAAGAGAGCCACGTCCATCAGAATTGATCCTCATATACTATTCTTGTTGCCATGTATAATGATCTCCTGGTTCTACTCACTTCACTCAGCATCAGCTCCTGTAAGTCTCTCCAGCCTCTCTGGAATCCTGCTGATTGTTTCTTACAGAACAATAATATTCCATAACATTCATATACCACAACTTATTCAGCCATTCTCCACCTGATGGGCATCCACTCAGTTTCCTGTTTCTGGCCACTACAAAGAGGGCTGCCACAAACATTCTTGCACATACGGGTCCCTTTCCCTCTTTATATATAAACATACCTCATTTTATTGTGCTTTGTTTTACTGCATCTGGGATATAAACCCAGTAGTAACACTGCTGGATCAAAGAGTATGCACAGTTTGAAAACTTTTTGAGCATAGTTCCAAATCACTCTCCAGAATGGTTGGATTCATTCACAACTCCACCAACAATGCATCAGTGTCCCAGTTTTCCCACATCCCCTCCAACATTCATCATTATCTTTTCCTGTCATCTTAGCTAATCTGAGAGGTATGTAGTGGTTTCTCAGAGTTGTCTAAATTTGCATTTCTCTGATCAGTAGTGACTTGGAGCACCTTTCCATATGACTAGAAATGGTTTCTATTTCTTCATCTAAAAATTTCTGTTCATATCCTTTGACCATTTATCAATTGGAGAATGGCTTGATTTCTCATAAATTAGAGTCAATTCTCTATATAGTTTAGAAATGAGGCTTTTATCAGGACCATTGAATATAAAAGTGTTTTCCCAGTTTATTGCTTCCCTTCTAATCTTGTCTGCCTTAGTTTTGTTTGTACAAAACCTTTTTAACTTGATGTAATCATGATTATCTATTTTGTGATCAATAATGATCTCTGAGATTTTCTAAAGTTTATTTGAGGCAGCCAATTGACTGGAGTCCTGGACCTGGACTCAGGAAGACCTGAGTTCAAATCCCATTTCTTGCATTTCCCAATTGTGTGACCCAGGGTGAGTCACTCAATCTCAATTTCCTTATCTATAAAATGGAAGTTATAATAGCTTTCCAGGGTTGTTTGTAAGAGTCATAGGAGATGATACATGTAAAATAACTTGCAAACCTGAATTTCCTTTATTATGCAGCAGAACTGTGGATGGCCAGCTTGGAGAAGAAAAGATTGAGGATAGACGCTCATCTCTTATGATATTTTAAAATCTGCCACATGGAAGAGAAATCAGAGTTATTCTGTTTGGTTCCAGAGAATAGAATCAAGATGAGTGGTTTCCCCATAGGCTTGGAGACTAGAATTCATTGTAGGCAGCTAGGGATTGCCTGCCTGATTGTCTCTTCATTTTCCTCCCATCAGTGTGTTTCACCATTTAAACAAGGATGTTGCCCATGCCATGAAATCCCTCATCTTCTGGTCCCTCCACTGTTTCTGTTTTCCTGATCCTCCACCCTGTGTCACACATCCCTGCTCCATTGCTGACCCACCTTTCGGGCCAAAGAAGTCACCTTGCTTTACTACCAAGACCCATCATCAGCTAACCTGAGCCTCACTGGTGCATGTCAACCCTTTTTTATCCATTGCTGATCACATCCCCTACAATGGCTGTACTGAAATCTTTCTTCTTAAAGTGCTAACTCTTTTTCCATCTATGATCTCTTTCTCTTCCTCTGTTTCAGTCCATCTTTCTGTCTCCTTCTCTCTGTCTCTCTATGTCTCCCTGTCTTTGTCTTGGTGTTTCTATTTCTCCGTCTCTGTCTCTATTTCTATTCCTGTCTTTGTGTGTCTCTATTGATGTTTTCCTGTCTCTCTCTCTCTTTCCCTATCTCCCTCTTTCTCCCTCCCCTCCTTCTCTTCTCTCTCTATTTCTCTCTCTCTCTCTCTCTCTCTCTCTCTCTCTGTCTATTCTCTGTCTCTCTCTGTGTCTCTTTCTCTTTCTTCCTTTCTCTCTGTCTCTTCTCTCTGTGTCTCTCTCTCTGTCTCTGTCTCTCTCCCTCTGTGTCTCTCTGTCTGTCTCTGTCTCTTTCTCTCTGTCTCTCTCTGTCTCTTTCTGTCTCTCTGTCTCTTTCTCTCTTTTGGTCTCTCTTCTTTCTCTGTTTCTCTCTTTGTCTTTTTGTCTCTGTCTCTTTCTCTCTGTGTCTCTGTCTCTCTCGGTTTCTTTGTCTCTTTCTCTCTCTCTATCTCTGTTTTTCTCTGTTTCTGTCTCTGTCTCTCTGTGTCTGTTTCTGTCTCTGTCTCTTTCTTTTGATCTCACTTCTCTCTGTGTGTCTCTGTCTCTCTGTCTCTCTCTCCCCCTGTTTCTTTCTCTGTGTGTCTCTCTTTCTCTTTGTCTTTCTGTCTCTCTCTGCCTGTCTCTCTGTCTCTTTCTCTCTTTTGGTCTCTCTTTTCTCCCTGTCTCTCTCTCTCCCTCTCTGTATCTCTGTGTGTATGTCTCTCTCTCTGTCTCTCTCTGAATCTCTGTTTCTCTCTTTCTCTGCCTGTCTTTCTGTTTCTCTTTTTCTCTCTTTTTCTCTGTGTCTCTTTGTCTTTCTGTCTCTCTGTGTCTCTGTCTCTCTGTTTCTCTTTGTGTGTCTCTGTCTCTCTTTTGGTCTCTCTTCTCTCTGTATCTCTCTTTGTCTTTCTGTCTCTCTGTGTCTCTGTCTCTCTGTTTCTCTCTGTGTGTCTCTTTCTCTCTTTTGGTCTTTCTTCTATACTCTGTGTCTCTGTCTTCTGTGTCTCTGTCTCTTTCTCTCTCTTGCTATCTCTCTGTCTCTGTCTGTCTCTTCTCTGTGTGTGTTTCTCTCTGACTCTGCCTCTCTCTGTCTCTCTTCTCTCTTTGTCTCTCCCTCTCTGTCTCTCTCTCTATTTCTGCTCTCTCTGTCTCTCTGTTTCTGTCTTTGTCTTTGTTTCTGTCTCTCTGTCTTTTCCTCTCTGTCTCTCTGTGTCTCGGTCTGTGTCTGTCTTTCTTTCTCTTTGTCTATGTCTGTCTGTCTGTCTGTCTGTCTCTCTCTCTCCCTCTCCCTCTCTCTCCCTCCCTCCCTCCCTCCCTTCTTCCTCATGTCCCAGACTTAGAGGACGGCGTGGCCATTCTCCTTATGCAGAATCACCTCTTCTTCATGACCTTTTGAGTTCTTGTCCTCTGGTCTCCCTCAGGAGCTCAGTCTGTCACTCATTCCTTCTCCCTGCTCTTCACACCCTCCATGATCTTTCTATTCCCCTACTGATGCTGACATGTTGATGCCTCCTTCCCTCCTTATACTTTCCCTTTATAGCATGACCCCCTCAAAATTACCATTCTACACCTTTCTTGCCTTTCACTGCCAATGTTCTAGAATCTGCTCAACAGGCCTGAATTTGTTGCATGCCTCCTCGGGTCCAGGCACTCTGATCAGCATTGGGAGTGCAGGAACATGGAAAACAGCCCCTGCCCACAGGGAGTTTGCATTCTGGCCAGGGAAACTTGTGCGGACATGGGTAAGTATGCCAACCAGGTACAAGGTAATTTGGGAATGAAGGCCTAGTGGCTGAGAGCATCAGGAGAAGTTTTCTTTCAAAGGTAGCACTTGGACCGAGTCTGGAAAGTAAGCAGAGACCCCAGAAGGAAAATGGAGCAGGGTGCATTATAGGTGTATGAGTCAATCGGTACGAAGGCAGGAAAAGTGAAGTTCTGGATATGAGGGACAGAAAGATCAATTTGATTGGACCCAAGTGGATATGAAGAGGAGTAGTAAGTGATTGGGATACTAGGCATGGTGGATGGAACATAGGGCCTAGAGTCAGGAATATCCAATTTCCTGAGTTACAACCTTGTCTCAGATTTGTTTGCCTCGGTTTCTTAATCTGTGAAATGACAAAGCACACCAGTATCTTTGCCAAGAAAACCCACATGGGGTCATGAAAAAGTTGGACACGACTAAAATGATTGAACACAATGATGTGTAAGAAGACTAAAAAGTCAGGAAATCCATAAATCTTTATGAAGTACTTACTATGTGCCAGGAACTGGGCTAAGTGCTAGAGATACAAAGAAAGACAAAAATCCTAATGGGGGAGACAATATGCAAGTTACATACAAAGTGGATGAAAGGAAATCTCAGAAGGAAATCATGGTGAAGTGGGACTGCGAGAACAGACTGGGAAAGGCCTTCTCCTGAGCTTGACTGGACTAGTTAATGTGCTATTTTGCTTAGCTTGCTTCCAAAGAACACTAGAAATCTTTTTTTTTTTTTTTTTTTTTTTTGGCTGAGGCAATTGGGGATAAGTGACTTGCCCAGGGTCACACAGCCAGGAAGTGTTAAGTGTCTGAGACCAGATTTGAACTCAGGTCCTCCTGACTTTAGGGCTAGTGCTCTATCCACTGCGCCATCTAGCTGCCCTTTTTCTTTTCTTTTCTTTTCTTTTTTTTTTTAACAAAGAGAAAGCATTTATTTAGTCCCTGTAGTAGGATTTGAACTGAGTTTTGAAAAACAGCAGGGAAGTCAAGAGGGTGAAGTAAGGAGGATGGGGGACTGCCAGGGCAAAGGCCTAGAGTTAGGAGACAGAGAACTGAGTGTGAGGATCAGTTAGGCGGCCAGTGTCACTGAGTCCCATGTGGAAGGCTGTGAAATATAAGACTAGAAAGGGGGCCGTAAGTTAGGAAGGGCTTTGAAAGCTGAACAAGCCGTATCTCTGCTCGAGCCTGGAGGGCAGGGTATGTTAGGATCGCTGCAGTAGTGAGTCTCTGGCAAGTGACATGGAGAATGACATGAAGCTTTAAGAAAATCCCTGGCAGTGGAGGCTAGATTGGATCGAGGGAGAGTGACGAATCCAAGATGATTCTAAAGTTGTAAACCTCAATGGCTGGTATCCTCCAAAAGGAGCGGGCTTTAGGGGAAAGATAATGAGCTGTGTTTTCTACATTTCAAGTTTGAGATGGCTCTGGGGACAGCTCTGCAGTGACTTACTAGCTTTGTGACACTTGAATCTGTCTGCCTCAGTTTCTTATGATGAGCTGGAGAAGGAAATGGCCAACTACTCTGGGCACCTTTGCCAAAAAACCTCAAATGGGGCCATGCAGAGTCCGATACAACTGAAACAAATTGAGCAGCAACAAAAAATGGGATATACAGTCGGAAATGGCCAATAGGCAAAGGCGATATGGGATTGGAACTCCAAATGGAGATTAGGGTTCCATCTTAACATCTGAGAGTCACTTCCATAGAGATCCATGTGAATGTAATATTATGGGGCTCTGAGTTATTTCTTTTTTTAATTATAGCCTTTTATTTTTAAAATACATGCAAAGATAGTTTTCAATATTCACCCTTGCAAAACCTTGTGTTCCAAATTGTTCTCCTTCCCTTTTCCCCACCCCCTCCCTTAATGGCAAATAAGCCCATATATGTTAAACAGATGTGATTCTTCTATAAATACTTCCACAATTATCTTGCTGCACAAGAAAAAGCAGATCAAAAAAGGAAAAAAAAAGAGAAAGAAAACAAAATGCAAACAAACAATAACAAAAAGAATGAAAATACTATGTTGTGATCCACAGTTCCCACAATCCTCTCTCTGAGTGTAGATGGCTCTCTTCATCACTGAACAATTGGAACTGGTTTGAATCCACGTCCATCAGAACTGATCATCATACAGTCTTGTTGTTGCCGTGTATGATGATCCCCTGGTTCTGTTCACTTCACTCAGCACCAGTTCATGTAAGTCTCTCCAGCTTCTCTGGAATCATCCTGCTGGTCATTTCTTATAGAACAATAATATTCCATAATATTCATATACCATAAGTTATTCAAGATGGGGATGGAGGAAGGAAGGGAGAAAAATCTGGAACACGATGTTTTGCTAGGGTGAATATTGAAAACTACTTATTCACATATTTTGAAAAGAAAAAGAAAAAAAAAAGCTATTCTTTTATTTTAAAGGGCTGCTATAAACGTTTTTGTCCACATAGGTCCTTTCCCCTCTTTTATTATCTCTTTGGGATATAGATCCTGGATCATTTCTTACAATGAATTTGATTCTCAACCTTTAAGGGAGCTAAGTACAAAGTATTATATTATTAGGCCCAAAGAGAAGTTTTCCAAGGTCACACAGCTATTAAATTCTTGAGCTGGGACCAGAACACAGGTCTCCTGTCTCTAGAGCTAATGTTCCTTGTGCTCTATCACTTGATGTTCAGTCATTTAAGTCCTGTCTGATTCTCCATGATCCCATTTGGGGTTTTCTAGGCAAAGATACTGGAGTGGTTTGCCATTTCCTTCTCCAGCTCATTTTACAGATGAAAAAACTGAGGCAAATGGAGTTAAGTGACTCATCTAGAGTCACACAGCTAGTGTCTAAGCCAGATTTGAACTCAGTTCTTCCTGACTCTTAAGTTCTAACCACTATACAACTTGGCTACTCCTGTGTTCTATCACAACTGCCCTTTAACTGTGTGTCTTTGGTCAGGTAAGCTTTTTACTTTCAAGGCTGAGGAGATTCCTACCATTGACAAAGTGTTATCCTTATATTCAGCAACTGGAAAAGTCTCTAATGTACAGCACTAAAGGGTTAGTGTAGTCTCTAATTAAGTCAGTCCTCTGGGTGCTCTCCAGCAGGGTGGGTCTACATGAATGTTTCCTTCAGAAAATTAAATATTGTTGATTCATAAATTCATCAGCAGAGGAGTTGCGAACGTTCTGTAAATTCCCAGGGTATCGACAATCCTACTTCTCCCCTAAGCTCCTAGGAAAGACAGCAACCCCTTTTCTCCTCACCAGACTCACGCCATGATCCCTTTTTCCTAGAATTCATCAAGACCGATCAATAACTGGAGCCAAAACCTTGGAGCTGCTTTCTTGGAGAAGAAAGCTGTGAGGGGAGGAAACAGTGCTGATCAAGCTAAATGCCTTCCAGTTACATGATGAGCCTTCTCCAGCAGCTGGCTCTGCCCCTCCCAGTCATGGGGAAGATGCTATCCTTGGACAAACATTTCATTCTGTGTTTTTCTCCGTACCAGACGAGCCGATCTCCCCAGGGCCGTTGTTGTGGGCCCTCACGTGGACGGTGAGGGAGAAGAGACTCCTAGACAGGCTCATTTTGGATAAGATAGATGTCTTCCCTTCCAGCTCACAGATTCTGGGGTTTTCAGTGGGATTTCACAGAAAAGATATTTCATGTGGTTATCTCCTCAAAATGATGAGTGCTGTATATAATGTGGGAACCCAGACAGGAGAGACTTGTCAACACATTGTATCACCCAAGCATTTGGTGAATGGAATTTGTGCTGTTTATTAGATTTCCATTCCAATTTTTTGGCTTTCCAGCCCAAATAAATATTTGCTTCCCTTCTGTAGTTGAGAACGTCTTTCCAAAGAAGTTTCTGGAAACTGTTTCCTTAAACCAGATCTTCCTTGTTTTGTCTCTCATTCTAAATCATCGTTCAAGTTCCTCACTTCTTGGCCCTTACAAATGTTCCTGAGGCTTTGTATTTTGGAGGAAGAATTAAAGATGAAAAATTGCCAAGTGGTAGATGGTGGGTTGGATGTAGGAAAAAAGACTATGAACGCTCAGCTCATTCTCACCTAGGCAAGATTGACTGAGTTAATGGGATGAGGAAGAATCTCTCTGATTCTGAGTTGTCAGCTAGCTCTTCAGATCCCACTTCTCTTTCGCTCTTCTTTCTACCCATTCCCACTCTAATTTACTCTTCCATTGTGTCTTCTAAAAGCCCTGTTAACAAAATACATTTTGAATCAGACTTGAGCTCTCCTTCTCAAAGTTCCTTTGCCTATTATTTTGTATCTAATTTATTTTCTATTTATATGTTGCTTTATCCTCCAGTAGAATATAAGTGCTACTTGGCTAACATGACAGAAAAGGAAAATGATAAGTGTTGGAGACAATGTGGGAAAATTGGAGATCAGCCATGCATTTTGTGAACTGAGCTAATCATTCTGCAGAGCAATTTGGAACTCTGACCAAAGGGGCATAAGATTGGGCATACCCTTTGATACAGCCGGGTCACTACTAGGTCTGTAGCCCAAAGTGCTTGTCAAAAATAGAAAAGGAGGGGCAGCTAGATGGCTTAGTGGATAGAGTACCGGCCTTGAAGTCAGGTGGACCTGAATTCAAATCTTTTCTCAAACCCTTAACAGTTCCTACCCGTGTGACCCTAGGCAAGTCACTTGACCCCATGAGGATACTATATAATTACCAAGCTTGACCCTGAAAAAGAGATGAGAAAATATGCATTTTTCTTTTCTTTGAAGAGTTGGGGAACTAGGGGTAATAGTATATATACTGTCAGATTTGGTTGGTGTGTGGGTTAGTTTTGCTGAATTTTTTTTCTGAAAATAGTTTTCTTTTTTTGCTTTCTTTGTTATTCTTTGTTATGGGGAGATCATTGTAAAGAGATACATAAACACAGGAGAGAGCAATAAAATATTTTTTAAAAGAATGTTAACTATCTGATGGCAGGTTTTCCCTTTTGTATCCCTACTGTCTGGTACAGATTAGGTGCTGAATTGAATTCTTTGAAAGGCCTGACTCAGACGCCATCTCCCCTTGAAGTCTTTCTTGATCCCCTAGTTGTAGGTGGTCTCTTCTTTCTCAAATTTCTCATTGCACCTCCCCTAGAGCTCTGCATTCAGTATATATTCTCCTTTGTGTCATAGATCTTTGTGCACAGAGCCTATCAGGCCTATTAAAGTATAAACTCCTTGAGGTCAGGATCTCTGCTTAATTTCTTCTCGGTCACCACAGCCGCTAGCACAAGAACATACATACATAATAAGATCGGAAATGTTGCTGGATTTGACCAAATTGAACTAAAGTGAAATGAATTCATCAGTGAACAATGATTGAGCAGGATTTCAGCACGATTAAAGGCAAACCTCTTTAACCATGTCCCAAAGTGGAATGGTTGGCCTCTGGAGGTAGTAAGTTTCCCATCACTGGAAGTCTTCAAGCAGAGCCTGAGTGCTATAGATATCATTCAGATTAGATGAGCTCTGAAGTTTCTTCCTGCTCTGGGACTCTAATATTCTACATATAGAACTGAAATGACCAGAAGGGTCACGATACTGGAAATAAATATAAGCTCTCTCCTAGTTTTGCCATAGGCTAGAAAATACAAAATCGTTTTTGAAAACTGTCCCCATTAGGACATTTATAGACTCACAGAATTTCTCAGTTGGAAAAGTCCAATGTGGAGCTGTGTGGGCTCTCCAAGCAGACCATCCATGTGAAAGACTCCTGGGTGGGGTGGAGAATTGGGGAGAAGAGAATGTGGAGCCTCTGGCCTCTGTTCCACTTTTGGCTACTCCTATTGTTAGAAAGATTTTTCCATACATAGAGTCGAAATCTTACTTGCAAATTCCACCCATGATTCCTAATTCTGCCTTCTGGAGCCAAGCAGAATAATTCAAATTGCTCTTCCAATACTCCAGGCCAGCTTCTGCCCCTCCCTCCTAAGTCTTCTTGTTGCCAGGCTAAATATCCCCAGTTCCTTCAACTAGCTCTAATATATGAACTCAAGGCTCTTCATCATCCTGATTGCTTTCATCTACATTCTCTGTAGCTTCTTAGTGCCCAAAATGTGTTATCCATAACCGGACGCCATTTTGATTATAAAACTGATTTGTGGAATCCAAGTGTAGAAATCTGTCCTCCAGTGTGTTGGCTATTCCTCCCAGATTGTTGTCATCTGTAAATTTGATATTATCTATGCCTTCACTCGAATAACTGATGAAAAATGGTTAGCAGCATATGGCCACGCCCCAGTATCTGTGGATCCTCTTTCTAATCTGACCTGAAACTATCAGTGACTATTCTTTAAACCTAGCCATTTGACCAGCTCATAATCCACTAGATGGACTAACATGAGAGATTTTATGACATGTTCTGCTAAAATCTAGGGAAAATTTACCTTCAGCCTTGCCTCCATCTATCAATAAAATAAATCAAGCAAGCCTGGTATGACCTGTGCCAGAAAAAACCAGACTGATTCTTTGTGATGACTGCTTCCTTTTCTAGATGTTCTCTAACCATTCCTTTAGTAATGTTTGCTGAATACATTCTCTCCCCTCTTTTTTGAAAACTGGGACATTTGGTTTGTTTGTTTTTTTCCCATTCCTTGGAGATGTTGAAAAACTTACATGAGAGCGTGAATAGTTATAAAGCACTTTGCAAACCTTAAAATGCTATGTAAATCCTAATGATATCAAGTCTAGACAGTCAACAAAATGACAAATTAAGTCCTAATTTTTAAGGATTTCTGATTTCCGAGATATGAATGCTCACATTGAAAAAAGTAACAATAGATTCTAATGACGGTCATTTTGGGTGAACTCCAGCACACTCCCGCTACCTTTTCTATTCTCCCCAATATTTCAGCCATTATTGCAAATAGCTCAGCAAACACATATTCCAGTAACTTTCAGTTTCCCTTGGTAGGTACTTCAGTTTCTCTTTTTCTCACCTTTCTTGTTTTATCTACCCCTTATTAGTCATTTTTGTTCTGTTCTTTCAAACAAAGTCATTTTGCTTCATCTACCCCAAGTTGCATTCTATTTCCTTCTTTGATCCTCTTCTTTTCCCCAATGAAACTTAAAAAAAGAAAACTTCCCCTCAAAACGGTTTTGGTTAATTTTCCTCACCCACCTTAGCTCATTCTGAGTTGTAGTCTTCCTGACACAATTCCCAGTATGCATGGCTATGATTTTGTATTCATTTTCTATTACCTGTCTTTGTTTCCATCCTTGTACATGTCCTTTTTTGGAGGTGGGGGGGGCTCAAAATGATGAGTATATTTTCAGATTTGCTGATTTTTGAAGTATTATTTAGACACATATGAAGATGGAACTTGGGCTGATCATTCTTAGATCTACTAAAATTCTTTTTTTCTGTTTTATTTGTTTGTATTTCTTAAGAGACATCCTCACTTGGGTGGTGTTTGTATAATAAATTGGTTTATGGTCTCTGAATCAAAATCAGAGGCTCTTTTAAAGATGGCAGAGCTGATAGGGTTCTCAAATCCTTCTAAAACCTGTATCCTAGCATCTTTATCTTTGAGTGTGAAACCCCTACTTAAAGAAGGCATTTCCTTTATCTAGTCAAAAAAAAAAAAAAAAAGACCATCCCTTATTCTTCTGAGCATTCTGATCTTGCTCAACTCTTTTCTCATTATGATCTTAAGGATTCATGCTGTGGAAATTCCATCCTTATCCTTGACTTTTTCTTTTCAATCCAACTTAATTTACCTGAAGTATATTCATAGTTATTAAGTTTTGTTCTATTTCTCCAATGTAACGCAGTTCCTTCAATGACTGTTCTAGTTCTATGCTCAGGACTAGTTCCTGTAAGATCTAAGTGACTTTGAGAATATCCATCACTATCCCTATCACCTGCCCTCATCACATCAGTTTTATCCAACAGGTAGCAATAGCTGATAATTTCTTTCTCTTTTAAAACTCAAGCCCCCCTGTTGGAATATCTAGTAAGTTTCTTTTTGTAATCTTAAGAATTCCTTCTCCAATCATTATACACTTCAACAATGATACTGTATAAGGATGTATTCTGATGGAAGTGGATTTCTTCGACAAAAAGAAGATCGAACTCAGTTCCAATTGATCAATGATGGACAGAAGCAGCTACGCCCAGAGAAACAACACTGGGAAATGAGTATGAATTGTTTGCATTTTTGTTTTTCTTCCCGGGTTATTTTTACCTTCTGAATCCAATTCTTCCTGTGCAACAAGAGAACTGTTTGGTTCTGCACACATATATTGTATCTAGGAAATACTGTAACCTATTTAACATGTATAGGACTGCTTGCCATCTAGGGGAGGGGATGGAGGGAGGGAGGGAAAAAGTTGGAACAGAAATGAGTGCAAGGGACAATGTTGTAAAAAATTAGCCAGGCATATGTACTGTCAATAAAAAGTTATAATAAAAAAAAGAATTCCTTCTCCAGTCCTCAACTCATTTACACAACAGAGATGATTCATTGCCCTGAGTTGAATGAGTGCTTGTGTTATAAATGCTCTTTTTTTAATAGATTTCTTTTGACGATGCCCTTCTGTATATGTCCTTCTAAAATTTAAGTTGATTGGTGAGCTCCTTGTGTACCCACATTGATCTCTTTAGAAACTTTCCCCCTTTTTCCTTCTCATTGGAATCATTTCCCTTTCCATCTCTATTCTCCAGAACTTCTCATCCTTCCTGCACTGATGACTTTTATATAACCTTAGGCCAAGTGATTTTACCTGTCTTTTCTCTGAAACTTTTATAATCCAGTCTCCTAAAATTTAGAGTTCATGATTCTGAGATACATACCTCTCAGATTGGCTAAGATGACAGGAAAAGACAATGAATGTTGGAGGGGATGTGGGAAAACTGGAACACTGATACGTTATTGGTGGAACTGTAAATGGATCCAACCATTCTGGAGAGCAATCTGGAGCTATGCTCAAAAAGCTATCAAACTGTAAATACCCTTTGATCTAGCAGTGTTTTTACTGGGCCTATATCCCAAAGAGATATTAAAGAAGGGAAAGGGACCTGTATGTGCAAAAATGTTTGTGGCAGCCCTCTTTGTAGTGGCTAGAAGCTGGAAAATGAGTGGATGCCCATCAATTGGAGAATGGCTGAATAAATTGCGGTATATGAATATAATGGAATATTACTGTTCTGTAAGAAATGACTAGCAGGATGATTTCAGAGAGGCCTGGAGAGACTGACAGGAACTGATGCTGAGTGAAATGAGCAGAACCAGAAGATCATTTACACTTCAAGAACAATATTATATGATGATCAATTCTGACGGACATGGCTCTCTTCAACAATGAGATGATTCAAACCAATTCCAATTGTTCAGTGATGAAGAGAGCCATCTACACCAGAGAGAGGCCTGTGGGAACTCAGTGTGGAATACAATATAGCATTCTCACTCTCTCTGTTATTTTCTTGCATTTTGTTATCTTTCCCAGTTTTTTTTCCTCCCTGATCTGATTTTTCTTGTGCAGCAAGATAACTACAAATATGTATACATATATTGGATTTAACATATTTAACATGTATGAGACTACCTGCCATCTAGGGGAGGGGGTCGGAGGGAGGAGGGGATAATTTGGAACAGAAGGCTTTGCAAGGGTCATTATTGAAAATTTACCCATGCATGTTTTTTGTCAGTAAAAAGCTTTAATAAAAAAAATGAGTTCATGGCAGACTATGTCTGGTTTTTTCCTTCTTCTCTATCTCATATTTCAAGATGGGATGTTTACTGCTTTCCCTCACCTCCAAGTTCCTATCCTTTCTCTACCAGAAACAAGTTCTTCTCTATTGGTGAGAAGCAGATCCAGAATGGAGTTTTGAAGGAGGGAATATCATTTGGGCAAGCCAAGAAATCATGAGTTGCTCTGTTTTGGTGAGAGAGAGAGAGATTTAGCATGTCTCCAGATAATTGAAGTCCACCATTATTACCATACTAAGTTTCTGTATTCAGGCTTGTCTTTTATTCCCTGAATTTCTATATTTTCCTTTCTGTTCAAATGGTCAACAGCAGGGCTTCTTAAAGTTTTTCCTCTCACAACCCCTTTTCACCCACGAAATTTTTATATGACTCTGGGTATATAGATACATAAAATACAAATCAAACATTTACTGATAATAAATCAAAGTTCCAAGATTCCCACATTCAGTTGCAAGACCCCATACGGGGTCACAAATCACAGTTTAAGAACCTGGGATCTATAGTAAATACCATTATACAGGGCTACCATCCTATCCTGTTCTCTTTTAACCTATCCCGTTTCTGATGCTAAGTGAAATGAGCAGAACCAGGAGATCATTATATACCTCAACAACGATATATTTGAGGATGTATTCTGATGGAAGTGGATCTCTTCAATAAAGAGAGCTAATTCAGTTTCAATGGATCAAGGATGGACAGAAGCAGCTACACCCAAAGAAAGAACCCTGGGAGATGAATATAAACTGCTTGCATTTTTGTTTTTCTTCCCGGGTTATTTATACCTTCTGAATCCAATTCTCCCTGTGCAACAAGAGAACTGTTCGGTTCTGCACACATATATTGTATCTAGGATATATTGTAACCTATTCAACATGTAAAGGACTGCTTGCCATCTGGGGGAAGGGGTGGAGGGAGGGAGGGGAAAAATCGGAACAGAAGTGAGTGCAAGGGATAATAATGTAAAAAATTACCCTGGCATGGGTTCTATCAATAAAAAGTTATTTTAAAAAAAAGAAAAAGAAAAAAATGGGTTGAGGATCCATAAACAGAACAGGGTATATCAGACCAATGCTGAAATATTAAAGGCCAAATCCTAGGACACTTGTTCAGTAGTGTCCAAAAACTGGGAATAAAATATTGTGGTTTATGGGGTTGCAATGTTACAGAGATGAATTGAACCCAACTTTTGGTGGCATTATTGGGGTAGGAAATTAATTATCAGGCACAGTAGCAAAGACTAGCACAAAATCAGGCTGCACCTTAATGGAGGGTACACTCAGACACTGGATAGCATTTTGCTGGGGTTTATTCACCTTCTAAAAAAGATAAAATTATCTAATGTTTATTAAATTTAAAAAAAAAACTATCCCGTTTCTTTGGAATAAGGGATCCCCTTCCAGAATCATGCTGTAGTCACAAGTCTCATTTCTTTTTTTTTTTTAATTTAAATTTTATTTTATTTAATAATAACTTTGTATTGACAGAATCCATGCCAGGATAATTTTTTTTTTACAACATTATCCCTTGCACTCGCTTATGTTTCGTTTTTTTCCCCTCCCTCCCTTCACCCCCCCCCCCCAAGATGGCAAGCAGCACAAGTCTCATTTCAATGATACTTGGGCAATCAAATTTGTCTCCTTTTCCTGCAGTCTCTGCTTCATCTTGCTGATGAAAGGAACACCTGGAAATCTGGGAATAGAATGGAACGAGCCACTTACTCCGCTTGAAATGTGCCCGGAATGTCATTTTCATCCCAGACCCCGTCTCCAATTCCATCACACAAAAACATCTAATTAAACCTCCACAGTGTACAAGGCCCTGTGCTAGGCGGGGAAAGTGACCTATTGTGAGCAGGTGGTTTGAATTCATCCGGGTAACTGGAGATCTTTGAGCAAACAGTTCAATTCAAATAACTGATCGTTAGATTTTTAAAAAATAATCAGTGTTTCTACTTAATGTAAACTGGTCCTCCCCTCCCACCATCACCACATGCACTCACATTCCTATCCTTAAGTGGTTTGGGAGCCCAGATGCAACTGTACACTCAGCCAAGGGAGACTATTTTTATTCTCTGCTAGGGTTCCTCTCCCATGTTTAGTCTATTCCAACCACAGCGCCTCGCCCCCCCCCTCACGCCCCCGCGTTTTTGTTCCTCCTCCTTATGCTATAGATCTATAATCTCTGGTTCGAGCTTTCCAGTTCTGCCTTTGGAAATCTTTTAGGGCTGTTCTTTTGAATCTGCAAGGGAAGGAAAACCTGAGTCATGGGTTAAGGACAACAGCAACTCTTGGCCTTGGCTAAAGAAAAAGGATGGGGCCTAAACCAGGGCGGGGAGGCCAGTGGGAACAAAGCTCAAAGCTTGTCTTCCCTGGTGGTCTTGGCTTATGCTGCCATTTCCACACAGAGCCAAAGACTATTCA
This sequence comes from Antechinus flavipes, assembly GCF_016432865.1. NCBI lineage: Eukaryota > Metazoa > Chordata > Mammalia > Dasyuromorphia > Dasyuridae > Antechinus > Antechinus flavipes. Next base: position 30,716,020 of record NC_067404.1, on the reverse strand, counting down.
CTTTTCAACTAGAAATGCCCCCCAAAGGGTCAAGAGCTGATAATTTGAAAAGGACTTAAGGGGGGTTTGCATTTTACAAGCTCTGGCTCAGCTGTATATACAGGGGAGTGTTGTATTGAAATTGTTGATAAGCCCTTTGGTGTGAACTGAGTTAGCTAAATCACAGGTGACTGGAGTTAATACCAGGGTCTCGAAAAACCTCATTTGAAATTTAAAATGAGATTTAGAAGCAGTGCTAGAGCACTGGACCCGGTGTCAGGAAAACCTGAGTTTAAATCTTGCCTCAGATACTAACTTTGTGACCCTGGAAAAAACACAAGTTCTCTCTACCTTGGTTTCCCCATCTGCAAAAAGGGCAAAGCAACAGCCCTCATCTCAGGCTGTTGTTGTGAGGATAAAATGAAGTAACATAGGGACAGTACTTTATAAGTCTTAAAAAGCACTATTTAGACATTAACTCTTAAAATTCAGAATATCTCATGGTTTTTCCCTTTTGTTCGAGTTTTTCTCTCCCAACATATGGAAATATGTTTAAAATAATTGTACATGTATGCCCTATATCAGATTGCTTGCTGTCTTGAGGAGGGAAGAGGTAAAGGAGGAAAAGGAGAAAAAAATAGAAATCAAAATCTTACAAAAATTAATGTTGAAAATTATCTTTACAAGTAATTGGAAAATGCTCTTGAGATTATTTTTTTTTAAAATTTAGAGTATCAGGGCATCTAGGTGGCGCAGTGGATAGAGCACCAGCCCTGAAGTCAGGAGGACCTGAGTTCAAAGCTGATCTCGGACACTTAACACTTCCTAGCTGTGTGACTCTGGGTAAGTCACTTAACCCCGATTACCTAAGGGAAAAAAAAGAAAAAAAAATTAGAGTATCTCCAGAAGTTTGCTAAAGTCAGTTTATACAGACTCATCCAAAAGTCAATGATTCAATTTTCATATGAGCATTTACACCTCCAAGATCGGCAAACACTACAAATCAAAGCTTTATTTTTTCATTGATTGTGTAGACTTAAGGAAGAAATCAAGAAAATGTTAATAACGCAGATGAGACTGAAAAAGTATGTCATATGCTTTCAGAAAAATGAAAGCCGGAGGGACAAAGAATGCAGAACACTGCGTATGCTGTCATTCTCAATATGTACGCTAATTTTGCCAAATTGCTTTTTCCCTTATTTTTTATTTGTTATTCCAAGAGATGATTCACTAAGTAACAGGGGGATATAATATATTTGAAAATGAAGGTGTTGTAAAAATAAAACATCAATTAAAAATGTAATGCCTATAAAATAAAATAAAAAAGAAAAAGAAAAATGAGGTGTTAAACATTAACTATCCCATCCCTGAGTACCATATTCAAAAGGGTTTATGGACATACGGACCACAAGGGAAAGCCAAATTCTTCAGGGAAGAAGATGAAAAATTACCCAAGCAGAAGTGTTATTGAAGCATCGTAGTGCAGCAGAAAGATTACCACCACCTCTCAATCTCAGTCTCAGTTTCTTCCCCTGTAAAATATGGAAGTTGAACTAGACATCCTCTAAAGTCCCTTCTTGCCAATAGCACGATAGTAGACTTAATAGACAATTATATACAATAGAAAATAATAGACAAAAATAGTAGACAACAGACACTTAATAATTGTCTCTCCAGGGGGAAAAATACTTTTTGGTCAGCCAATTGTGCAGAATCAGTCTGAGTTACCCAATGTCTAAACTTTGGGTAAATGTGCTGCCAGCTTGGGGGAGATAGCGATATGTAAATATGCTCATTCATCACATCCCCCTGAGATACTGTAATGGGGACGGAGCTGAGATGGCATACATCTATCTCATTAGACACATACCAACCAATATACTTTTGCTCTTATGTGGAAGTTTTTTCTTCTCTTTATAAAAACAGAGTGGGGGCCAGCCACACTCCCATTGCTTGCTATCTTAATGTGTTAATAGACAGCTCGGTCTTATTTCCTGAGTTTGCCTTTACCAAGGTAAAGCCTGAACCTGTATTTTTTCTTTTTTCTTTTTTCCTAGCTTTATTTTTTTTATTAAAGCCTTTTATTTTCAAAACACCTGCGTGGATCATTTTTCACCATTGACCCTTGTGAAACCTTGTGTTCCAAAATCTCCTCTTCCCCCCCCCCCCCCCGATGGTACGTCGTCCAATATATGTTAACCATAGTAAAAATATATGGCAAACTGGATTTTTTCTTAACAATTTGGTGAGCTACAAAAGGAATCACTTGTTCATATGATTATCACTGGGTGAGTCCACCACGCCGCTCTGCAGCCGGCACTCAAACTTCTGTCTGATCAAGGATCAGAGTGGTCTCAGTGGTTGGTCAGCCACGACATGTTCCCCAAACTCAGGAAGAATAAGGAAAAATAGGTCCTGAGCTCAAAATCGTCTCTCTCTGTCTCTGTCTGTCTTTCTCTCTCATTTGTGCACCAAGAACAATGAAAGCCATAGGCATGGGAAGGAAAGAGCAGCGGTAAGTAGCTGGTCTTGCCCAATTGCTAAAGGACAGAAAGGTCAAGGGGGTACCAGCATCATTATGGGACTGGAACAGAGTGAGCCTCCTGTAGACTTTCCATTAGGCAAGCTGTTAAAGCTTGGGAGTGGGGAAAAGTGCCAGCTCACCCAAGGATATTCAAAACTCAAACAGTAAAGGTCAGCACAGACTGGACTCAATTTGTAGATAATTGTGGAAAACAAATCAGGCCGGATGAATATGGGATCTTTGATTACTGTCAGCTGGACATGCTCAAAACCAGACTTGAAGATGGAGAGCCTAGGCAAATGGCTTACTGGCACCGGTGCTCGGGACTTTCAGACCAAGATTACCCCTCATTATCAGAGCCATACAATCTAGATTTCTCAAAACCAAAGCCCATGGCATCCTTAAGGACCACTTCTGTAGGGAAAAAAGAGAAGAAAAGAACAAGGATGTAAGGCAGGGGAAAGGTGACTTCGAAAATAAAAATGGGTGTGGGGGGGGTTTCCCTGTAAAGGGGAGAAGCCCCCTAGTGGAGGCTGCAGGAAATGAGGGCAGGAGGAAGCTTCCAGAGGAGGGCGACATCCTCCAGACTACCACCAGAGGGCCCCCATGAAGAGCCGGTTGGACTGCTACCTCTCCCATGGGCCTCCTGCCTGCCCCACTGCCACTGCCACAAGTCAGAGTGTCTGTACCTTGTTTGAACACTAGAGATGAATATTCATGATGAGAAGAGACAGGGTAGAAAGCTAAAGGAAGTTGTAGCCTGTTTGTACTGAGTACCAGTGGAGAGTTTAAAGGTAAAGAGGTGGGACTTTAGAAAAAAATTGGAGGTAGGTTTTGATCTCATTGAGATAAGAAAGATAGAAGGAACTTTCGGTGATTATTCTTTATAATATAGAAGATAGAAATAGATTTGCAACCCAGAATCATTTGAGGCTAGCATACCAAAAGCCTTTCCTTGCAGGATGGTTAGAAGAGTATATTTAGTTGTTATATGAGGAATATCAGTTCCTGATGAACTCTAAATAAGGCTGAAAATAACCCTAATAAAGCTGAAAAAAGACTTTAAACCTCTGGCAGTAGACTAATTGAAAATAGGGGTCGGACCAGCTAGATGGCGCAGTGGCTAGAGCACCAGTCCTGAAGTCAGGAGGACCTGAGTTCAAATTTGACCTCAGGCACTTAACACTTCCTAGCTGTGTCACCCTGGGCAAGTCCCTTAACCCCAATTGCCTCAGGGAAAAAAAAGAAAGTGGGGGGGGTACAGGATTCTGTTGCATTGCCCATGTGCAGATCTATGTTAAACTGTTTACATTCCTACAGAGGAAGATGATACTTGGAACACCTATCATTATTAGAGCAGTTAGAGGGAATGAATATACATAGACAGGGGGCATGGGTGTGAGTTGAAGGTGATAGGATATCTGAAAAAAAAAAGATAAACATTTATTTCATAATGATAAGTTTTTATTTTTCAATCTTTAAAAGTTCTTAGTTTAGACAGATTCTTGAACTGGTGGCTCAGAGCCATCAGCCCTTTCAACTTTTGTGCCCATTTCATCTCCTGAAGGTTTTCCAGAGCCTCAACCTTCACCATGAAATTCCATTAGTTTTCCCAATTCAAATTTGGGCTTCTCGAGCATCTTGACTTTTCAAACAAATACATCATGGAAAGGGGAAATGGATTGGCAAGCTTTTTCTATATCTTTCCCGATGCTTTCTGGAATGCCTTTATTGACAACTTATTTCAAGTTATTTGCCTGCACCTCTCGAATCATGATTTCCATCATTTTCTTACAAATGTGACAGACCTGTTGGTGCTGGGTGTCAGAGGTCTTATAGATCGGGTTGTTGTGCTTTTTTGGTAAAACCAACACAAAAGAGGCAGAGCAAGTAGACATCAGTGGTTTTATGACATCAACATGGGCTTCAATCAGAGTCTGCCAGTTTTTGGCCATGGATGAGATCCATTCCATGAAAATTGATCAAACAATTTTTACCCTGAACATCTTCAATAATTAGCCTGAACTTCTGAAGAGCAACCTCATCATTCTGCAAATCAGCAAGGCTCACTTCAAAGACTCGACCCTTGAGACCACCAGAGGCAATTTTTGTCCCTTGAGTCCTCGTCACCAGTGTCTTGCCAATATTACAAATGTTGAACCTGGCTGGTACTTATACATCATACCAATTCTTCGTTGAAAATGAAATGAAACCCATTATATACTTCAACAACAATACCATATGATGATCAATTCTGATGGACATGGCTGTCTTCAACAATGAGGTGAACCAAATCAGTTCCAATAGAGCAGTAATGAACTGAACCAGCTACACCCAGGGAAAGAACTCTGGGAGATGACTATGAACCACTACATAGAATTCCCAATCCCTCTATTATTTTCTGCCTGCATTTTTGATTTCCTTCACAGGCTAATTGTACACTATTTCAGAGTCTGATTCTTTTTGTACAGCAAAATAACTGTATGGACTTGTGTATATATATTGTATTTAACATATACTTTAACATATTTAACATGTATTGCTCTACCTGCCATCTGGGGGAGGGGGTGGGGGGAAGGAGGGGAAAAATTGGAACAAAAGGTTGTGCAGTTGTCAATGCTGTAAAATTACCCATGCATATAGCTTGTAAATAAAAGGCTATAATAATAAAAAAAAAGAAAGAAAGAAAGAAAGAAAGAAAGAAAGAAAGAAAGAAAGAAAAAAAAGAAAGAAAGAAAGAAAGAAAGAAAGAAAGAAAGAAAGAAAGAAAGAAAGAAAGAAAGAAAGAAAATGGATCAACCACTCTCTTCTTGGCTCCTTTTTTGCCTCCTTTGGTGAGGCGCTTATTCTTGCCCACCGCCATGATCTCCCTCTGAAAGCCAAAAGCAAAAAAAAGATAAAATTAAGGGTCAAGAAAGAGAAATGGGAGAAGGGGAAAGGAAGAAGTAAAATGGTGCATATTGTCTCACATAAAAGACACAAAAGAACTTTTACAGTGGAGGAGGATAATGGAAATGGTGGGGAAGAGGGAATACAGAATTGTCCCAAAGAGGGAATAACACACAGAGTCCTTCGGGTATAGAAATCTATCTAATTCTCCACAGTAGGAAAGGAAGAGAAGGGGGTACTAAAAGAAGGGAGGTTGAATTGGAGGAGGTGGCAGTCAGAAATGAAAGACTTTTGAGGATGAATAGGATGAAAAAGAGAAAAAATAGGATAAACAGAAGGGAACATGGGATGGAGAGAAACACAGTAATCATAATGGTGAAAAAAATTCTACAGTTAGTTTCTCTGATAAAAATATCATTTCTGCAATATGTAGAGAACTGAATCAAATTTATAAAAAATAAGTGTCATTCTCCAGTTGATAAATGGTCAAGGGACATGAGCAAATGATTCAAAGCAATTCCAATAAACTTTGGATAGAAAACACCATCTGCATCCAGAGAGAGAACTATGGAGACAGAATATAAATCAACACATGCTATGTTCACTTTTTTTTTCTTTTTCTTCTGTTTTTTTTCTTTCATGATTTTCTCCTTTTGTTCTGATTTTTCTCTCCCAACATTATTCATAAAGAAATGTATATTTAAAATATAAATATACATGTACAAGCAGAAAAAAAAAACAATGAAAAAGGGGAGAAAAAGAAATAAACAGGAAGTGTTCAGAAAAAATAATCAAACCTATCTATAGTTACATAAAAAATGCTCTAAATCACTATTGATTAAAAAGTGCAAATTAAAATAGTTCTGAGCTATCTATCAGATTGGCTAATAAGACAGAAAAAGAAAATGACAAATGTTGGAGAGGATGTAGGAAAGCTGAGACACTAGTGCACTGTGGTGGAGTTGTAAACCGATCCAACCATTCTGGAGAGGAATTTGGAATGAGGCCCAGAGGGCTATAAACCTATGCATTACCTCTGACCCAGCAATACCATGAGTAGATCTGTATCCCAAGGACATTTTTTTTAAGGAAAAGGACCGATATTACCAAAATATTTGTAGCAGCTCTTTTTGTGGTGACAAAGAATTGGGAATTGAGGGGATGCTCATTAACTGAGGAATGGCTAAACAAATGGCATATGACTCTGCTGGAATGTGCTATAAGAAATGACAAACAGGATGCTCCCAGAAAAACCACAAAAATTTACATAAATTGGTGCAAAGTGAAGTGAGCAGAACCAGGAGAACATTGCACAGCAATAACAATATTGTACTATGATCAACCATGAATGACTTTGCTATATTAGGTATGGAAATTCTCAAATTCTACCTGGGTACAGGCAATGAGACAGGTAAGTGAGAAGATCCCAAAGGACTCTTTATGGAAGGGCCTCCAACACTGGGTTTAATATTTTGGGGTGGGCTTGTCCAAAATACATTTGTTTTGTCTCTCCTGCGCCAGCAACGACAACAACTTTGTGAGCGTAAAACTAGAAAGATGGCCTCTAAGGTCCCTTCCAGCTATAAATATAAGGTCCTGTTCTGGAATAAATGAACAAATTATAATGTGGATCTTCAGGTGCCAGTGAACACAAGAAATGCTGAAAGGATTCTGCAGATTGAAGTTTCCTGAGAGGAGGATAAAAGAAGAGGGAAGGTGTAAAGAGCCGGAACTCTGGACAAGTATACTTGGAGTAAGGATACTTGCAACAAGGTGTTAACTCAGTGGAATTGATGAGATGATGGTTCTCTAGTTCTCATATAGACTTAGTACTTAGCATGGTGATGTCACGGTTCTCTAGTTCCCATATACTCAGTAGGCTGTAATGATGTAATTACAATAATGTATACAGCTAAGAAGGACTGGAAGAGAGACAGTCTATCTTTGACCAGCCTCGTGGTGGCTCTCCTGTGTCCTGCACTGGGGGGGAGACTGGTTGAGACTGGCAGACAGCTGGAGGAGACTGAGTCGGACTGAGACCGGCTCAGACTATGACAGACACAGACTGTGAAGGAGACAATAAAGACTTTGGACTCTTCTTGTTCATCCTTGTGGTGTCTGTCCTTCTGAGACCAAGGCCCTTCTGGAGGACCTCCAGAAACCTAACCCAGACATTTATAGGAAGGTACCCAGAAGGGAAAGCAATGGTGCCATCTCCTTATGTGAGCTATCTGAAGCTGAGGAGCCTTCCCAGACACCTCGGAATACTTGGAGGAGAAAAAGGTACTTGGAAACTGGATACCAACTACGAGGTGTATATTTCTAGGAAGGATGAAGTCCCTTGGAGGGAGCAAGAATGGACTATGGAAGTATAGCGGTACTGAAGTTTAAGGTATTGCTCTTTGGTCAATGACACCTGATTTTGGGCAAGTCACTGAAGCTCCTTGGGTGGCCTCAGTTTTTCCTTCTGTAAAATGGCAGGGATTAGACTGGATTTGCCTGTGAGGTCCCTTCCAGCTCTTTATCCAGAATCCTATGACCCCAGTGCCAGCAGAAATACTGGAGTTGGAGATGACAAACACTTTTGGTCTCTTCTACCCAGCTCGGCACCACACAAGTGATTTTTCATGGATGATGGGCTGAGAAAATCTCATAGCCCCAGCTTCACCCTTTGCAGGAGTCTTTGGGAATGACTTGCCCTGACCAAGATATTATAAGAAATAACATGTGACCATAACTCAGATAAGTTAGACTGAGGTGACAAATGTCAGCTAGGGAGACAAAGTAGTTAAAAGAAAATAAAAGAGACTTTAAAAAGCCTCCTGACTCCACATCACCAAAGAGCTAAGGATGGCCCAGTCTGTGGGCAAAAACCAAAACAAAAGAAAGGGCCATCCCCAAAGCCCTATGGGAACAAAGCTGCAGTGCCCCTGAAGACCAGCTGATGGCATCAGAGAGCAATTATAGAGCACCAAGTCACACAGAACAGAGTTGCAAAGGACCCCAGGTCCCTGATAACAGCACCTCATCTTTGGAAGCTAAGCTGAGCGTGATCAAGAAGCAGAAGAGGACCCTCAGCTCGGCAAAAACAACAGATGGCCCAATGACATCATCAAAGACATGTGTTGTCCCAGTCGAGAGAGTGCCCTGGCTATACCTGTTCCTTATGTGGATGCACCTCCACACGTGCTCCCCAGTCACGTAGTCACACTACCTTTGAACTGTCCTACTCAGATGCTCTGCTAAGCTATTGAAAGACTGACTACAATGCTCCTTCTGTGGATGCCCTAGCATAATGGCCAATTTTTGCAAGGGTTCATAGGTCTTGTAACTCTAGTTTGTCTAGCAATTTGTATTTTCCCCATTGTTTCCATGTCTTCTTATTGTTCAGATGACATTTTCTTTATGACTTTGGATGCTAAGACATTTATAGCACATCTATTTTCATTGTCCTTGTGTTTTGTATATGGAAGACTCCTTGTCAGTTATTTTGCCATTGTTTGATTAAATGCTTTTGACTTTGAATGAATGTGCTCCCTAGCTGGTCTGCTAAAAGTCAACACAGATTTCCAGATCAACCACATTCTCCCTGATATAGACTGAAAGCGCCTGGAGGGCAGGAATGGCTGTTGCCTTTGTCTTTGTGTCTCTGGATCTTACTCGTGGCCTGGCAGAGAGTAGGTAGTTAATAAATGCTTGTTGATTGATTGAGTTGTTTTCCATAGAACTCTACCCCAACAATATCAAAATAAGAAATATACCACATAGTAAATGTGTGATAATTAAAACTAAAATGAAAATGAAAACCAGAAATACTTCTCCCCAAGATAAAGCTTTCTGGACTAAAACCATAGAGCTAGATAACCTCCAGGGCAGCTAGATGGAACAGTGGATAGAATTCTGGGTCTCGAGTTAGGAAGACTCATCTTTCTGAGTTCAGATCCAGTCTCAGATACTTACTGTGTGATCCTGGTCAAGTCACTTCATCCTGTCTGCCTCAGTTTCATCCTCTGTAAAATTTGCTAGAGAAGGAAATGGTAAACCACTCCAGTATCTCTGCCAAGAAAACCCCTAATGAAGTTACAAAGATTGTAAAATTTTCAATTTGTTTGCAATTGACTATATGCCCTAGTATTGTTATATTATATCCTATATATATATATATATATATATATATATATATATATATATATATATATATATATAGTTATAGATTTTCATAAGTCTTTTAATTCTAGTTTCTCTAGCAATTTGTATTTTCCCTATTGTTTATCTTTTTGTTAAACTTATTCAAAACTGAGAGAAGAATATTGAAGTCTCCTGCCACTATTGTGCAACTATCTACATCTTCCTGTTACTCAGATAATGTTTCCTTCATGACTTTGAATGTTAAGACATTTGGAGCATATAAGTTTGTCTTCATTTTACTGTTATATGTCAACTCCATTTTGGATTTGCTTGTTGTTTCATGATTGAAAATGACTGATTGACTGGAATTATGCCCAAAAAGTTATCAAATTGTGCATACCCTTTGAGCCAGCAGTGTTTCTATTGGGCTTATATCCCAAAGAAATACTAAAGAAGGGAAAGGGACCTGTATGTGCCAAAATGTTTGTGGCAGCCCTGTTTGTAGTGGCCAGAAACTGGAAAATGAATGGATGCCCATCAATTGGAGAATGGCTGGGTAAATTGTGGTATATGAATGTTATGGAATATTATTGTTCTGTAAGAAATGACCAGCAGGATGAATACAGAGAGGACTGGCGAGACTTACATGAACTGATGCTAAGTGAAATGAGCAGAACCAGGAGATCATTATACACTTCGACAACGATATTGTATGAGGACATATTCTGATGGAAGTGGATTTCTTTGACAAAGAGACCTAACTGAGTTTCAATGGATAAATGATGGACAGAAGCAGCTATACCCAAAGAAAGAACACTGCGAAACGAATGTGAACTATCTGCATTTTTGTTTTTCTTCCCAGGTTATTTTTACCTTCTGAATCCAATTCTCCCTGTGCAACAAGAGAACTGTTCAGTTCTGCACACATATATTGTATCTAGGATATACTGCAACATATCCAACATATATAAGACTGCTTGCCATCTAAGGGAAGGGGTGGAGGGAGGGAGGGGAAAAATCGGAACAGAAACCTTGTGCAAGGGATAATGTTGTAAAAAAAAAATACCCTGGCATGGATTCTGTCAATATAAAGTAATTATTAAATAAAATAAAATAAAATAAAAAAGAAAATGGCTGATTGAAAAAGGACTGAACCAAGACAACCTTAAGTAATCATTCACACTTTCCCATCCCTCCCCACAAGAGTGAGAGGTATGATGGGAAATTGAGGGGAAGCTGTAGTACAAATAATAAGACAGATTTGTTTGAAGTTCCAGTTCTAGTAGTCTCTTTTCTTGCCTTTTCTTGTTAATTGATTCAGTCTGAACTCCAGTATTCTTTATGAGGTAGAAAAGTTAATGATATCCAAGTGATGGAAAGGGAGTCAAATTGTGAAAGGAGGATATACAGCCATATAAAGCTGGTTTCTGTGCCTGCAAAAAGGAGACCTAAAAATGTAGCATTAGACAACCCACCATTGGGAGAGTTTGTATAGAGACCCAGCTGAAACCCCATGTTTCCCAACTCAAAGGAGGTTGAAGTCACCCAGTCCAGTGGGGAGAAGAGGGACAGAGGAAGCAACATGTACAGTATGAAAGTGGAAGGAAGAAAATTGAAATAATGAGGAGAGAACTCTGAGAGAATCTATAAGGAATGGAAAAACAAAGCTTCAAAGAAAAAAAGACCAAGAGAGAAAGCCTAGCTTTTAAGCAAAAAAAGCAATAGTGATACATAAAAATAAAAGGGAAAAAATGAATAAGAACTCCACAATGAAAGCTTATTATGGTTTAAAAGAAAATGAGAAGTCTCAAAGAAAAATAAATGCCCCAATCTAGAGTTATCAAAGCTTCACCAATAAAAGAAGATGAAAGGCCTCCACAAAAGAGAAAGCTTTCAGAAATTGGAGTGGGGAGCTGAACAATCTAAAATGTCCTATACATCTAGCAATGTACAAAGTACAAAATAATAACAATCTGATAGGTTGTTTTTCAAGCTTCTTTCATTCCAAAAAAAAAAAAGCAGAAAGCACAAAGGACTAACAGGAACTTACGGACTATTTCAGCAAATACAGAAATCCTGAGGATTCTCCAGAGATCATGAAACCACAACAAGCAACTCCAAAATGGAGTTGACATATAACTGTAAAATGAAGACAAACTTATATGCTCCAAATGTCTTAACATTCAGTCATGAAGGAAAGATCTGAGGAACAGGAAGATATAAATAGTAGCACAATAGTGGCAGAAGACTTCAGTATCCTTTCTCAGTTTTGAATAAGTCTAACAAAAAGATGAACAATAGGAAAAATACAAATTGCTAGAGAAGCTAGAATTAAAAGACTTAGGAAAATCTATAACAATATAACAATACTAGGGCATATGGATATTGCAAACAAATTGAAAAAAATGCAGAGATAATTAATATATCCTTTATGAGTCCTAATGCAATAAAAATAGTAACTAGTTCAGGGACGACAAACTAAAGATACAAACCCTAATAGAGGTTTTACAATGAAATTCTAAATAATGAGTGAATCAAAGAACAACTCATAGAAACATTAAATATGTAAAAGAAAATAACAATGCTGAAATGACATATCAAAATTTCTAGATTCAGCTAAAGCCCTTGGGGGGGGGGAATGATATCCTTACAAACATACATAAACAAAATACAAAAAGATTAATGAAGTGAATGTACATTTTTAAAAATTAGGAAGCCAACAAATAAACCTAGAAGAAGCACAAAGGAAGAGATATTGAAAAATAAAAGGGGAAATACATAACTGGAGACCAACTCTCCCATAGAAATGATAAATAAAACTAAAGGCTGGTTCTTTAAGAAGACTAATAAAATTGATAAACCCTTAGCTAATCTGATGAAAAAAGAGAAAGCAGAAAATTAAATCAATAAAATAGAAAATGAGCAAGGTAAAATTACAGCAAAACTAGGAGAAATAAAAAGAATAATCACAACATATGCACAGTTATATACTATGAGGACACCAAAAAAAATTAGTGAAATACTATTAAAAATACAAACTATCAGAATACCAGTTAGAGGTCTTAAATAACTGAATCTCAGAAAAGGAAATAGATCTAGGTATAAAAAACAAAAATCTCCCAGTCCAGATGGATTCACAGAGAATTCAATCCAACTTTTAAAGAACAGTTTTTACCCATAATTCACAACGTATTCTCAAAAACTGAGAAACAAAACACCTTACCAGAATCTTTTTTTCTGAAACAAATATATATATACAAATAATAGTTGGGAGAGTGGATATCCTTACTTTACTCCCATATTTATTGGAGAACATTCCTAGCGCATTCCTATGGCATATGATGTTTGCTTTTGGTTTTAGAGAGATCCTTTTTATGATATTTCAAAAGGTCCCTCAAGAATTTTTAAAGTGTTGTACTCTTTTTCTGAAACAAATATATCTCTAGTACCTAAGCCATGGGGAAGATAAAACAGGAAGAAAACTATAAGCCAATATCATTTATTAGCATTAACTCAAAAATTTTAAACAAAATTTTCTCAGATTCCAACCATTTATCAAAGAAACTAGTTATTATGACCAAATGGAACTTATACTAGGAAGCAAGGATGATTCAACATTAGGAAAATAATCAGCATAACTAATCATATTACAAACTACAACATCCAAAAGCACACAATCTCAGTAGATGCAGAAAAAGCCTTCGACCAAGTACAACACTAAAAATTCTAGAGGGACCTTTTCAAATATCATAAAAAGGATCTCTCTAAAACCAAAAGCAAACATCATATGCCATAGGAATGCACTAGGAATGTTCTCCAATAAATATGGGAGTAAAGTAAGGATATCCACACTCCCAACTATTACTTGCATACACATTTGTTTTAGAAAAAGATTCTAGTAAGGTGTTTTCTTTCTCAGTTTTTGAGAATACTTTGTGAATTATGGGTAAAAACTGTTGTTTAAAAGTTGGATCGAATTCTCCTGTGAATGCATCGGGACTGGGAGATTTTTTTGTTTGTTTGTTTGTTTTCTGCTCCTTTATACATAGTTCTATTTCCTTTTCTGAGATTCAGATTAGGTAGAGTTCGGTAAATTCTAGTAATGGCATTAAAACAAGAGAAAGAAATTGAAGAAAGATAGGTAAAGAGGAAAAAAAATTATTCTTGTTTGTTGATTAATTTGATGGTTTACTTGGAAAGTCCTGGCGAATCAGCAAAGATTCTAATTGAGACAACAGTTTCAACAGAGTTGCAGGCTACAAAATAAATCTTCAAAAATCAATGATATTGTGGCAACTAGTTGGTGCAGTGGATAGAGTACCAGCCCTGAAGTCAGGAGGACCTGAGTTCAAATCTGGCCTAAGACACTTAACACTTCCTGGCTGTGTGACCTTGGGCAAGTCACTTAACCCCAATTGTTTCAGGAAAAAAAATCAATGATATTTCTATATAAATAATAACAAGATACAAGAAGCAATCACAAAAAGGGAGATCCCTTTCCAAATAACTACATTATGTGTAAAATATCTGGGTACAAAGCACATAAAAGACATATGTATTCAATTACAAAGTGTTCTTTAAAGGACTAAAAGAACAATTTAAATACCTGCAGGAACATTCAGTGCTCATGACTAGACTATTCTATATGATAAAAATGACAATATTACCAAAACTAATTTATACCTTTAATGCTATATCAATGAAATTTTCAAGGGGATAATTTACATAACTCAATAAATACAACAACAACAAAATTATATGGAAAAAACAAAAGATCCAGAATATCAAGGGAAATAATGAAAAGAAATAAGGATGAAGAAGGAATAGCACTTCCAGAGCTCAAATCATATTATAAAGTAGCAGTCATCAAAATCATTTGGTTAAAAAAGAAAGATTCATCAGTGGAATGAGAGATTCAAGTACAATAGAACTTAATTAATAACTCAATGTTTGATAAAGTGCAAAATGTAAATTACCTCAGGAAAAAATTCTCATTTGATTAAAAACTGCAGGGAAAACAGTTTGGCAGAAATTAGGCCTAAACTAACACAGTATTCTTCAGTACATTCTAATATATTACCTTAATATTACAGATAATCCAATAAAAAAAAGTTGGAGGACAAATGGAGCATATATTCCTTACAGCTATGGGTAAGAACAAAAGTCAAAGGGCAGTTACAAAAGATAAAATAGATAGGGTTGATTACCTGAAACTGTGAAAAGCTTTAGCTCAGAAATCAACGCATCTAGGACAAGGGAAGTGTTCGAATGAGGAAAAAATATTTATATCAGATTTCCTTTGGTAAGGGTTTGCCATCCAAGTTATATAAATTGTTTGTTTGTGTGAATGGGTGTGTGTGTGCTATAGGCATACTAATACATTGTTGATAGGACTATGAAATGATGCAATCATTTTGGAAAAAAATTTGGATTATGCAAATAAAGTGACTAAAATGTTCATATGTTTTGAACCAGAAACTCCATTATGGGGCTAATACTCCAATGAAACCATCAATAAGAAGAAAGAAAATATCCCCGTATACTCCAAAATATTTCTAGTAGCACATTTTGTGATACTCAAGAATTGGAAACAAAAGTAGATGTCCATCGGTTGGGCAATGGCTAAATAAATTGGGATCCACAAATGAATTGTAATGTTACTATATGGTAAGAAATTATGTAAGAGAAGCATGGAAAGATTTTATGAACTGATGCAGAGTGAAGTCAGCAGAACCAAGAAAACATATATAGTACAACAATGTAAATGGAAAGAATGATACACCAAAAAAAAAAAAAAAAAAACTACAAAACAAACCAAAAGAAAATATAACAAAATTATAAAGATCAAGCAGGACTTGAATGGAGAGATATGGGAAACCCCTTTGTGAAGGTGGGAGGTCCAGAGATGTTAAATATTACCTGTGTTTTCAAATGATTTTTATGTATTGATCAGTTGTGTTCATTTTGTATTCCTCTCTAAAAATATCATTTGTCATATGGGGAGAGGAAAAGATACCTGTGATAACTATGATGATGTAATCAACAGAAGACATCAATAAAAACTTATTTTAAAAAAAGGAAAAAATATATTCATAAGAATGAGATATATTTTTAGACATGGGCATTCTGGGAATTTCTTTTGCTTGACTGCATATTTATAATGTTTTTCTTTTTTCCTTTTTTTTCAGTGATGGATGAGGGGTGAAATGGAGATAAAATTGATTTTTGTTCATTGAAAAAACAAAATTTAAATTTCAAAAACCCATATGCATAGCCCATTGTCCAAGCCTCCTTTTCATGGAATCCTCATCAAGTTTTCCTTAATTGTAGCCTTTCTATACTTGAGTTTGGGATTCTATCCCTGGCTCCTCGGTATCTGTTTCAAATGTTGCCTTTCTAGAATTCATGGGTAGAATTCTCTCATCACAAATGGTATCAATCCCTAAAGTTGCCACTCTTCTTAAGGGACTGGTTTTCTGTTTCTTCAAGTCACTTCCTCTGTCATCATCCAGTTTTGCTCAAGAAGATTATGCTACTAATTCTGGTTGCCAATGGGACCTCTGACAGATCTCCCAGTTGCCTGGCTAGCCTCCTTTCTTATCCATCTAAGCTCCAAGAGGTTTCAAATATAGCTCCAAGGCAAATTTACTCAGTTTTAGGGGGTCTGCTTTTTCTTTTTTTTCCCTAGGCACTCCTCTCTGAAGATACTCATTTTTCTGAGATCAGGAAAGTATAAATACAAGAGAAAGAGAGGTGATGTACTTGTAGACATATGGTGGTTGGGTGGGAGATAGGATAGCTGCCCTTCCTTCTTCCTTGGAGCTCACAGAACCTCTGCTCTGTTGGCTTCCAAGAAGAAAAAAAAGCCAAAAAAAAAAAAAAGGTCAATAGAGGGGAGGATCATTCTTTTTGTATCTTTTGTATGCACACTCAGCTCTAGCTCAGCAATTCAGGAGTCATATCAAACCTCCTGATTTCTTTGTCACCAAACACACCAGTCCCACCATTAATTTTTTTTTTTTTTTTTTTGCTGAGGCAATTGGGGTTAAGTGACTTGCCCAGGGTCACACAGCTAGGACATTTTAAGTGTCTGAGATCAGGTTTGAACTCAGGTCCTCATGACTTCAGGGCTGGTGCTCTATCCACTGTGCCACCCAGCTGTTCCCTCCCATTACTCTTAGCCAAAACTCTTAACCAAAAGTAGGTTCACCAAACTTGCTCTGAACAACCCACTAAGAAGGATAAATCTGATGACACTCAAAAGATTCTCATCAGCCTATCCTCCCATTAAAACATTTATACATGTATTTACACTTTTTTTTTTTTGGCAAGGCAATTAGGGTTAAGTGACTTACCCAGAGTCACACAGTAAGCATTGAGTGTCTAAAACTGAATTGGAACTCAGGTCTTCCTAATTCTAGGGCTGATACTCTATCCACTGTGCCATCTAGCTGCCCCATAATTGACCTTCTTGGGAGGTCTTTTTAAAAACGTACTTGGGCACAGCAAGAAGAGGAGGGCAGAGAGGCTCACTGATCAGTTAATGCCTTTTCCCATCTCTCTAAATTCCAAAGGATTTTATACATTACTTGAGGGCAAATTCATGGACGCTTTTTTGTTTGACCATGACCTTGAAAGTCTGGGGAGACTGGGTTAAAAAAAAAAAGTCAAGCAAGTGAGAGAAAGATGAAGAAACGAGTAGAGGGGACCAAAAGACTTGTGGGATGACCACCAAGTGGGCCTGCGAATCTGTCCCTAGCTCCTCTGCTTTAATTACTGAGGAGCAGCAATGCATTTCTTGCTCCCTCTATCCTTCCTGGAAAAGGTCAGCATATAGATGGGGCCCTTGCACCAGCTTCTACCATTTTTTACCTTCCCCCTAAGACAGAGCAGATGTTATCTCTATCTCTCTTATATTTATCCTTTCCTGATCTTAGGCAAATGAGTCATCTTTGAGATGAATGCCTAGGCAACCAGGAGATCTACCAGAGACATGTCTTCCTCTCTCTTTGTTTCTCCATCTCTCCCTTAATTGATTTTCTTTCTAGTCCACCCTTCTCTCCTCTACCCCCAGCTCTCTTCAGGAACATGATACAGCCAAAAACCACTTCCGGTAGTTTGGCGTCAGGTAAAGTCCTAAAACCCTTCACAGCTTGAGAGTACTAACGAATCAACCAGCATTTACTGAGGACTCATTCCGTGTCAGCCACTGGCTACTTGGGGATACAAGAATAAGGAATAAAACAATCCCTACTCACAAGAAATTGACATTTTAACATGGTGGTGAGGAGACAGGACAAGTAGATAAGAAATAACATACAGGATAATTGTTAATTGGTTTGGTCCTTCATTCTCGAAGAAGAGTCCAAGATGGAGGAGAGGACCAAGATGATATCACTATATTAGAGGCAAATTTTTGTATCTGCCTGTGGCCCATCAGACCATTCTGAGCTTGAAATGCTCTGGCATGGATCAAATACATCTGAATGTTTGCAGTGGATTCTCTAATTTTGCATATCTCCCATTTCTTCCGAGCTACTTCAGTTCAGCTTTGCTCATAGAGCACGGTGCCTTCTCAGAGGAGGGCGCTCCATGCTGGGCAGCCCTGAGCCAGTGTCTCCCATGTTGTGCAATCAATTCTAAGGCCTTAAGAGAGACCTTGAGAGTGTCCTTGTATGACTTTTTTGACCACCACATGAGTGCTTGCCCTGTGTGAATGCTCCATAAAACAATCTTTTTGGCAAGTGTACGTTTGGCATTTAAACAATATGGTTTGTCCAATGGAGTTGTGCGCTCTGCAGTCGAGTTGGAAGGCTTGGCAGTTTGGTTCAAGAAAGGACCTCAGTGGCCAGCACCTTCTCCTGTCAGGGGATCTTCAGAATCTTCTCAAGACAATCCTGAAGCGATTCAGTTTCCCAGCATGGTACCGGTATGCTGTCCAGGTTTCAAAAGCATAATTTATGTCACAAATACCAACTGCATATCCCATTGAATCTGGGGCCATCGCCAGTCATCTTTACCTCTGCCCCGCCATCGAACTCTATTGACTCGGGAGGAGAGAGTGAGGCTGGTGACTTTACACAGCCTTACCTGACTTAATTGGATTGGAATTGGTTCACTTGTAAGTCAATACATCACCCTCCTGATGTCATCGATCCTCTTTGAGGACAAAGGACAACGACAACATATGAGTATATACAAATATGAACAGCATAAATATAAAGTGCAAAAGGTGTATGTTATAGGAAAGATGGTTTTCTGAGATAGAGAGAAGGAGGAAGTAGGGAGATGACCAATGCCAAAGCATAGTGCTAGGAGATGGGGTGTTGTGTGTAAGAAGCAGAGAGACTACAGTTTACAAAATAATATTCAACAAAGCTGGAAAGATAGATTGAGACTAGGTTGGGAAGAGCTTTAAAGGCTAAACAAAGAAATTAATATTAAATTCTCAAAAGCTATTAGAGTCGGTCGAGTAGTAGGACTACATGGTTAAATCTATTCTTAAGAAAAAGTTTTTGCTAGCTGTATATATGGTGAACTTGAGTTGGAAAGGTCTTGAGGCAGAGATAACAATTAGGAGGATATTGCAATAGTTCAGATGAGAGGTGATGGGAGCCTGAGCTGAGGTGGTAACTTTGTGAGTAGAGTTTTTTGTTGTTGTTCAGTCATGTCTGACTCTCCATAAACTTATTGCTGTTGTTGTTGTCAGAGACACTTAAGTGATTTGCATTTCCCTCTTCTACTCATTTTACAGATGAGGAAACTGAGGTAAATAGGGTAAAGTGACTTACTCGGGATCTCACAGCTAGTCAGTGTCTGAAGCTAGATTTGAACTCACGAAAAGGAGTATTTCTGACTCCACGCCCAGCACTCCATCCACTACAGTGCCACCTAGCTGTGAGTGGAGCGCTGTGTCAAATGAGAGAGATTGTGGAGGTAGAAAGGATAAGATTTAGCAACTGATTAGATAAATGGGATGTTGGAAAGTAAGGAATCAAGTATAATGCTAAAGTTATGGATATGAAAGACTAGAATGATAGTGGTGCCTTTTAGAGAAATGGAGAAGTTTAAAAAAATTTAAAAGTCAAATGAGAGATTGAGGGGGAAGAAAATAAATAAAGGCCCATCCAAGAAAAACAAGAAGATTTTGAGAAAAAAAAAGTTAACAAATAGAAAAGTAAATAGAATCTTTAAAAAGGAAATAATTCTTTGAAAATTAGAATTGGGCAAGTAGAAGCCAGTGAAACTACAAGAGACCAAGAAATAACAAAATAAAAATATAAAGAATGAAAAAATAGAAGAGAATGTGAAACAGCTTATAAGAAAAACATCAGACCTGGAGAACAGATAAAGAAAATTTTTTGAAATGGAATTTTCTTGTTATATATTTTGAATCCTCCCTGATGTTCTTTTGGGCACATGGCAATGTTTTATTTTGTTTTTATTTTCCTTTTCTGTCTTCCTTTTTCTATTTTTCTTGTTTTGTATTTAGTTTTAAATAAATATTAAAATATATAATTAAATTAAAATAAAAGTCTTCTTTAGTACCATAGAAAAAGAAACGGGGAAGTTAAGAAGGGAATATGGTTTGGAGGAAAAAAAGAATTCTTTCTGGGAGCAGGTTGAGTCCAGATTTTTCTAGGATATTTAGTTTGAGATGTCTAATAGGTAATTGGCAATGTGGAACACAAAGCTCAGATGAGATATATTGAGGCTGGACATATAGACCTGGAAGTTATCTGCATGGATGTGATAAAGATATGGGAGAAGGATATGAGAGGGAGGGAGAGACAGACAGACAAGCATAGACAGAGATAGACAAAGACACACAGAGAGAAATAATTAGTAGCCAGCATTTATATAATACTTTAAGGTTTGCAAAGAACTTCACAAATATTATCTCATTTTATCGTCACAACAACCCGAGAGGTAGGTCTTATTAATATCCCCATTTTATAGAGATTAAGTGATTTGTCCAAAGTCACACAGTTAATAAATATCAGAAGCCGGGTTTGAATTCTGATTTTCCTGACACAACACCTAACACTCTAGCCATTGCCCCATCTAGCAGCTGCTACTAGGACAAAAAGTCGGGGGGAAATCCACAGTTAGGGGACATAAAAGATAGAGACACTGAGAAAGAGCAGTCAGATAGGAAGAGAACCAGAAAAGAGCAGTATCATGAAAACTCTGAGAGGAGAGATTATCCAAGAGGAGAGGCTAGCCAGCAGTGTTCAAGGCTATTACAAAAAGGTCAACAAGGATAAAGATTAAGAAAAGGCCATTAAATCCAGCAATTAAGAGATCATTAGTAACTTTGAAGAGAGTAATGTTAATAAAGTAGTGGGGATGAAAGCCAGATTGCAAAGGTTGCTGGAGAGAGTATAGGAAAAATATAGAAGGCTTTTTAAAGAGTTTGAATAAGAAACGGATGGTCAAGGTTGAATAATGTCAATTTGTAATATACTTAATCAGCATCGTTGTGAGGCTTCCTAGGCAAGGCATGGATATGGTTAACAGTACTCATTCCATAGGATTTCCTTAACCGGCCTAAGTACTTGTTGCTCTGTGTGAATATTATCTGAAACTCCTTTAAAAACCCATTTCTTCAACAGGTCTTAAGTAGGAGCAGAGTGGGAGTGATCCAGGGCTAAAGTTTGACAAGAGAAGAGAAGTAGTGTGGAATTGAAGAGCAGAAGGCATTATAGAGATGAAATGGCTAACTCTCTGAGTGAGGGCAGAGAGGGAGGAAAGCCAAGTCAGAGCAGTGGAAATGACCTGAAAAAATACTGAAGGGTGAAGGGACTGGAGTCCTTGATGAGAGCAAAAAACAGGTGTTAGGAGGGTGAGGCCCAGGGACAGGTGGAATGATAGATTATGGTATGATGGGAGAATGTCAGAGTTTTTATTTAGAGAAATGGAACATTTGTGGATACTTGTGAGATCTAGCGTGTGACAATCTCTGTACGTGCCTGTGGGGGAATGAAAGATCAGATCACAGGATTTAAGGAGGCTAAGGAATTAGAAGGTTAAAATTCAATATTAAAGTCCACTAATATAAGGGCAGGAGTCGAGGAGAAGAGAAAAAAGTGAGTCAGGTGATGGAGGAAGAATAACTGGGGGATTGGTACACTACAGCTACCATAATTGGGATATTTCATTTGAGTAGATTTCAAAAGACGAAGGATAGTAAAGGAGGCAGGGAAGTCTAGAAGTGACAACAGGAGGCAGGGAGACTCCCATTTTAGGATCAATGTGCAGGGAATAGGGGTATGTAGGTAGAAAAAAGGTCCAAGCAGGGCTGGAAAGGAAGCAGATCTCAGTGAAAGATAATAGACGGAAAGAATATGAGAGAAAGAGGTCCAAGATGAAAGGCTACTTTGCTCACCCTACAGGAATAGGAAAAAAGATTTGTCTGCCATCAGGCAGTTCTATCCTCCTCTCTTCTTGCTCTATGTCTAAGTCTCTTTTTTCAAAAGCTCCAAAAAGATCAGTTCTAGATACCTGTTATTTCTGTTATTATAATAAAAGCTCCCTGAGGGGCAAGGCTCGCTCGGTTTTTGTCTTTGTGTCTTAGTACATATTGTTGTTGAGTCATTTCAGTTATCCGTCTCTCCATGACTTCCTTTGGAGGAGTAGTTGGCCATTTCTTTCTCTAGCTCATTTTACAGATGAGGTAACTGAGGCATACAGGGTGAAGTGACTTGTATAAGGTCACACGGGAAGTATCTGAGGCAGATTTGAACTCAGGTCCTCCAGAGCTGGCATTCTATCCAGTCTTCCACCTAGTTGTACATAGTATGTGCTTAATAAGTTATTCCAGATAGATCTAGATAGGTAGGTAGACAAACAGATACAAATAACCAATGTTTGTAGGCATCAACAACAACCCTTTGAACCATACTAGCCTAGTTCCAGTGGTGTGTTAGTAAATGTTTAACAATAGGACATAGTTTTAAGTTTAATCTGTGTCGTTAATGTTTTCTCTATTATTTCTTAGGAAATAATAGAGAAAGCCTTTCAGCTTGGAATCAACAGACCAAGAAACCGAGGCCTATTTTGTAGCATTTGCTCATTTCTGTGCTTGTAAGTGTTCATACTGAAAACTTCCCAATCTGCTCCTCTGGGTAGTACACTCCTACTTATTTCCCATTGGTCACACGTGAACCCCCATCTCCACGACTTCCACTTGCTTTCCTGCCTCTTCTCTGCCCCTTAACCTTATAAAGAGAGGCCATTTTGCTCTTTCTCTGTATCCCTGTCACTTAGGATGACAGAGTAGATGCTTTATAAAGGTTTGTTAGTTCATTGCTGAAGAGCAGCTAAGTGGTGCTGCAGTGGATAAGAGTACATTTGAGACCTGAAATCAAGAACTCGTCTTCCTGAGTTCAAATCAAACACTTGGGCAAGCTGTTTCACCCCGTTTGCCTCAGTCTTCTCGTCTGTAAAATGAGCTAGAGAAAGAAATGGCAAACTCTCCTCCATCTTCACTGGACATCTCCAGATTGTCAGTGGAGATGGACAGATCCGCTCCACTGTCTCTGCCGATCAAGCCCCAAATGGGGTCACAAAGAGTTGGATATGACTGAGCAGCTACGACAAAAATTCGTTCTTACTTGCCTGATTCTAGGATCTGTAGTCCTCTCATCAAAATTATTATAAACACATTTGACTTTCAGCTCACTCTCCGAAAAACAAACAAAACCTTCCTCCCAACCCCCAAAGAAATCAGTTAGTATTTTTTAGGTCTCAGAATAACTTCATTCTGCTACTGGTGTGGTTCCTGGGCCCTTTGATTAGCTTATTAAGCATCATCTGGCAAAAACCCAACTCGAGCTAGAATAATAGCATTGTACACAAGTACTGGTATTACATGGTCACTGCTCTATGTCATAGGCGGGTACAGGAACTTATTGTACATTCACAGAAAAGTAATAAGGTGCTGTCCTATAGTTACAATACTAAAAGATACAATTAAAAAGCCATCACTTGGCTTGGTTCTACTTTTTCAGAGCAGAATGGGCTAGAAGGGCTAGAAGGGCGAGGCATTGATTTGGTAACTACTCATTTCATAGGATTTCCTTAAGCTGGCCCCATGGTTCTAAGTACTTGTTGCTCTGTGTGAATATTATCTGAAACTCCTTTAAAAAACCTATTTCTTTCATAGAGAGAAGGCTGAACAGAGGCAAGAAGGATCCAACTGTACTGTTGAATGAATGGAATAAGTCTGCCATGTCCAGGAGCTGGGTTCTTTGGGGGAAAGGAAGAAGTGCCAAGTAGCATTTGGATGCTTTGGGGCCACAACCAAAATACAGCTTCTTCTCCAACCAAAGCAGCAGCTTGTTTGGAGAAAACTTAAAGGAGGCTACTATGAATTTTCATCCATCTGTTTACATGTCAAGGGAGGGGAGATGATGGTTCACTGGACTTTGATTGTGTTCATTTAATTCCGTTTCCATGTTACAAAATGAGGGCATGTTGCCCTGCACCAAAATAAGGCCACTCTGTCCTACACCATACGTCTGCAGCCCCAAAGTGCTGGGCCTGTAAAAATGAAAACAGCCGCCAAGGACCATAAAGGAGCAAGAAGAAACCATCTCCCTCCTAGCAGCTGGGAACTCACTGCTGAAGCCCACATGCCTATTCTGCTGTGCTATATTTTCCCTGTATTTCTGCTATGGCATTTAAGCGTGAAGTCTCTGCATTTCTGTGCTATAGACACATGGCTCCTTCATGGTATCTCCATGCCGCCTAATAAAAACCTCTGGCTGGGTTATGCAGAGCAGCTGCAAGTCGACAAAGACTCAAGTTGTTATTGGTATTGCAGCTGTCTTGTGACCACGTAAATAGCCTCTTAGGTGCCTGGATGTCTTTCTGAGCCCCGATGAGATCATGTCACAGAGACCATTTAAACCTTCTTGTCATGGATGCCTATTGGTGTGAACTGAACTCATCCTTCCTCACTGTCCCATCTCTTCCCAATATGGGCTTGAAGAGTTTGAGCCTTCTGTTCTGATCATCCGAGGGGTTCAAGTAGCTCCGTCTGGTTCTCTCTCGTGGCAAACCAGAGGGGAAAGGCCATCAGTCAGAGTTTTAGGAGTTTCGTTTGAACCGTTGGTCTTTTTCTGCATCTCCCACCTCTTCTCTGTTCATTCTGTTGCTGTGCAGAGGAGCTCCTCTGCCCTCGATTTGGCCTTGCGTGCGAACTGCACAAAGAATGGCCCTGTGTCATGCTTGCAGTCAAAGCTGCTGACTAAAACCACTTCTGTCCGTTTTGCTGGACTGGCTGTTTGCAGACAGGGCTTGGAAATATGCCTCCACCAACCGATCGGAGGGAACACCTGGCTTTCTGTCAAGGTTACTCCCCAAAGAGCTCAGACCCATTTCTGACATCTTTTCAGTAAAGTTATCCTGAGCCTCGTTTTGGAAGTCAACAAAAAAGATAATTCTTCTCAACAGAGTCCATCCTCTCAGGTCATATTAAAGAGCAGTCTCAGTCATGAAATATAACCAGGAAGTGTATTTTGCCCTTCTAACAAGGTGCCAAGGGGCATGTCCAAAATCTAAAGTGAGACATATGTACAGTCAGTGGTTCAAAGAAAGATTCCTCAAATTGATCAGAGAACTCCCTTGATGAACAGATGGATTCTATGCAAGCCAGAATAACCTTGAAGACAGGATATGCAGAGATAATTTAAGCATCATAAGTCTTCCAGATAGAACATGCTAAACATCCTGAATACCATATTATATGAAATCCAGAAGTTTTTTTTTGGGGGGGGGGTGGGAGGGGAACCATACAAACAGATGCTAAAGTACTGAGTGATAAACTCCATAGATTATAATCAGAGAAAATTAAACTTAAAACTCAAAGACACAAAGGAAATCTTAGAATTTCAATGCCCATATACCAATCAGACTTCCAAGAAAATATTTTAATGATCTAGAAAAAATAACAACAAAATTCATATGCAACAATAAAAAGTCGAGAATCTCAAGGGAATTAATGAAAAAAAAAATCAAATGAAGGTGACCTAGCTGTACCTGATCTAAAATTATATTATAAAGTAGCAGTCACCAAAACCATTTGGTATTGGCTAAGAAATAGATTAGTTGATCAGTGAAAAAGGTTAGGTTCACAAGACAGAATAGTCAACTATAGCAATCTAGTGTTTGACAAACCCAAAGATCCTAACTTTAGGGATAAGAATTCATTATTTGATAAAAACTGCTGGGATAATTGGAAATTAGTATGGCAGAAATTAGGCATGGACCCACACTTAACACCATATATCAAGATAAGATCAAAATGGGTCCATGATCTAGGCATAAAGAACGAGATTATAAATAAATTAGAGGAACATAGGATAGTTTATCTCTCAGACTTGTGGAGGAGAAAGAAATTTGTGACTAAAGATGAACTAGAGACCATTACTGATCACAAAATAGAAAAATTTGATTATATCAAATTAAAAAGCCTTTGTACAAACAAAACTAATGCAAACAAGATTAGAAGGGAAGCAACAAACTGGGAAAACATCTTCACAGTTAAAGGTTCTGATAAAGGCCTCATTTCCAAAATATATAGAGAACTGACTCTAATTTATAAGAAATCAAGCCATTCTCCAATTGATAAATGGTCAAAGGATATGAACAGACAATTTTCAGATGATGAAATTGAAACTATTACCACTCATATGAAAGAGTGTTCCAAATCATTATTGATCAGAGAAATGCAAATTAAGACAATTCTGAGATACCACTACACACCTGTCAGATTGGCTAAGATGACAGGAAAAGATAATGATGAATGTTGGAGGGGATGCAGGAAAACTGGGACACTGATGCATTGTTGGTGGAGTTGTGAATGAATCCAACCATTCTGGAGAGCAATCTGGAATTATGCCCAAAAAGTTATCAAACTGTGCGGATCCCTTTGATCCGGCAGTGCTACTACTGGGCTTACACCCCAAAGAGATACTAAAGAAGGGAAAGGGACCTGTATGTGCAAAAATGTTTGTAGCAGCCCTGTTTGTAGTGGCTAGAAACTGGAAAATGAATGGATGCCCATCAATTGGAGAATGGCTGGGTAAATTGTGGTATATGAATGTTACAGAATATTATTGTTCTGTAAGAAATGACCAGCAGGATGAACACAGAGAGGACTGGAGAGACTGACATGAACTGATGCTAAGTGAAATGAGCAGAACCAGGAGATCATTATATACTTCAACAACAATACTGTATGAAGATGTATTCTGATGGAAGTGGATTTCTTTGACAAAGAGACCTGAGTTTCAATTGATAAATGATGGACAGAAGCAGCTACACCCAAAGAAAGAACACTGGGAAATGAATGTGAACTATTTGCATTTTTATTTTTCTTCCCGGGTTACTTTTATCTTCTGAATCCAATTCTCCCTGTGCAACAAGAGAACTGTTCGGTTCTGCAAACATATATTGTATCTAGGATATACTGCAACATATCCAACATATATAGGACTGCTTGCCATCTAGGGGAGGGGGTGGAGGGAGGGGAAAAATCAGAACAGAAGCGAGTACAAGGGATAATGTTGTAAAAAAAAAATTACCCTGGCATGGATTCTGTCAATATAAAGTTATTATAAAATAAAATAAAATATTAAAAAAAGGAAAAATCTATTATTAAAATGTTTTAATTAAATAAAAAATAATTATAACTTGGAAAAAAAAAAGAATTTCAATGCCCGTATAAACTTTTTCACGTTCCCTGGATAAAGACCTCCAGCTGTAAGGGAAAATCAATTTAAATGGCCTAGAATTCTACTACATCTACGAGGAATCAGAAGAGCTTAGAACATGATATTCCAAAAGCAAAAAAGAATGGGATATCCTCAAACAACCTACCCTGAAAAGTTGAACCTAATCATCAATGAAAATGGCAAGAGGGGTGCATTTGAATTGTTTCCAAAAATAAAAAAAGAAGAAGAAACCAGAAGGAGCAGAGCATCCAAATTGAAAATCCTCCAATTAAGAGAATCACAAGGCAAGGTTCTGTAGTGATTGAGTCACTCAATCAAATCAAGTGTCAAGATATTATTCCCTCATACTGATGTGTTTGAGGTACAGCACCAAATGATGAGATTTAGGAGAGCAATCGGCATCAAATATTGGAGTTTGGTCACTTGAAGAATCCACAATGGCCCTTTTCTTTGACAAAAGGTGGGTTTCTTTATATCAGAACCTGAAATAAATATTTGTTTGTTTATGAGGTTACAGACAAACTGAAGGGATGCGACAGACATCAGGAGTGGTAAATATAAAATGGAGTTGGGAGAGCATATAGTTAGACACGTTGAGGAATGGACCAAGGAGGCATGAGAGGGGAAGGAGAAAGACAAGACAGAATGCTGTGGCAGGCTAACCCAAAAGGGGTTCAGCAAAGATGATATGGGCCATAGGCTGATTTATAGGGGAAGTTTAACCTCAGGATTTGAAAAAACTTGGATTTCTGACTGAACACAACATGGTGGGGCTACCCAAGACCTCCACAGAAAGTGGGACTCAAAGGTTGAACTAGTCCCCATCAGTGCTCTTCCATGCTTGCCTCAGGGAGTCCTATTATCAGCACTTCAGTCTTTTTCTGCCAACCCCACCTAGTTACACAGGACCTCATCAGTACCTTAACCAGATGGGAACACTTTTCTATTGATTCAATCAATGACTTAGAATAAGTGCAGAGAATTGCTTGATCAATTTAGAAGTCCTCAAAAGCCATTAGATGAACTAGAGTATGTTAGGATTAGTGGAGGAAATGTGATCACATTCTGTGAGTCATCTATAAACTATAAGCCTGAAACTTTAAGAGTATTTGAGTGTCTAGTGCTGGAGAGGAAAGCGCTGTCCTTGAGAAGAAATTGCTTGGTGGGGAGGGGATATAGGGAGGGAAGGAAAAGAGCCCCTGTTTTGGTCTTTTGGCCTCCCCTCTATTCCACTCTCCACCGGCTAACCTTAGCCAGAGAATGACTTCATGGATTTCAAGGTAGCTGGATTTGGACTTTTTCATTATCATTTTAGCAGCATCCTTGAAATAGCAGCAGCTGGCAGCAGTATCTGTATCAGGAGTAGACAACAGATTAAATGGAATGAGGGAGGGCAAATTCGAGACTCTACAAGAAGCCCAGACTGGTGGGAGGATATATCTCAGATTTGGGGAACAGGGATGTTTTGTACCATTTTCATTTATGATAGATAACACTTTAGTAAATACCTTCTAATCAAAAGCTAATTCAAGACTGCTGACTAATTGACATCAACTAATAATCGAGGGAGAAAACACACTGGTGGGAGTTTGAATTAGAGCAGTAGAAAATGCTCCAGGATTAATCCTAGCGTCCTGAGGTAATGAGTAACTAGCCTCCTGTGGCAGATCCAGTGAGCAAGTGCCAACGGGGGTTGGGAAGGGTATGTTCAGAGCATGTGCTACATCAAAAGAAAGCCAAAGAAGTACTTTTTTTTTTAACCCAAAGCAATAAAATCAATGTCCCCATGTGTCTAGAGCAAGACAATATGACTTTAAAAAAAATCTGATCAAATCTGATCAAAAGTTTAAAAAAAGAAGAGGAATCATTAAGGGACAAGAGGAGCCAAACTTCTGAAGATTTAAGGAAAACTTGAAAGTCAAGAATAGAGGAGAAAAAAACTAATTAATATTCCAGAAATTAAAAGCTATATTCCCCTACTCTCCCCCACAAAAAAGTGAAGCCATCGGTGGGAGCCGATGAGTTATGGTTTTTGAGTCAATGCTATCCAACAAAGTACCTTGAATGTGAGGGCTTCCATGTGTTTGGGGGAGGAAGCAGAGATCCTGAGGAGGCGAAAGCACAGGCTGTGGGATAGTCCCTGAGGCAAGCAGTAAAGCCTACCTGCAATTATAATTCTTCTCAGTGGGGAGTGTCCAGTTACCTGGGGAGGAATCCTTTGATCCCTGGCTTTGATCTGTGCCATTGAGATGTTATAAGAGAAGGTGCTTAGAAAGCCACAAGACAAGCAGGGCAGTTCTATTACTAACCTGTGGAAGCCAATTTATCCTTTGAACCCAACTATACAAATAGAAACTCACCATTTTATATACCATGCTCCTTCTCTGTTCTTCAGACAGTGAAATATCCCTGTTTGGTGATGTTTGTCAGGAATTGAGAAATGTTTAAAAAAAAAAAAAAAGAGTAACAGAAGAGTAACATCCTCCTCCAGACAGAAAAATGCGGGCTCTTAGAACTTCAAAGGCCTGCCTTTGATGTCCTCTTTGAGGTAATGATGAACATTTTCTTGGTTACTATACTTAGATGTCTGTGGGTGCTAGATTACTAATTGAAAGTCCAGAGTCCAGAGGACATTTCTGTTAAATTCCTAACTATTTTCCAAGAGGGAGGTGAATTGTGTATCTCAAACAAGGTCCCTTCTCTTTGATCACGGCTTACATCCTATTTCAGGCCTTCATCATCCTTCACCCAAATTATTATTTCAAAGCAGTCTCTCTGCCTCTAGTCACTCCTCTCACCGGATGCAGTGGGAGACCTTGGCCATTTTAAGCTAGGTCTTTGTCAGTCATCCTGATCTATGTTTCATACTGGACTTCCATGATTCTGGAGGAGAGACTGAGGCTGGTGACTTAACACAGCTCTGCTTCACTTAAATCCAATTCACTTTCAAGTGAAGCCATCATTCTCCTGATGTCATTGGACCTCTTGGAGAACGAAGGATGAACAACAACTCTCCCTTCATGAAATCATCATCCACATCCTTGCCAAAGTGATTTTCTGAAAGTGTAAGTCTGACTATCTTGCCCTTACTCAATAAACTCCAATGGCTCACTAATAACTCTTTGCTCAAATAGAAATTGTTCTGTTGGTCAGTCAACAAATAACAGGCATCTATTGGGCACCTAAGGTGTACCAGGCAGAATGCTAAGTGCTAGCAAGCAAAACTAAAAACAATCCTCATCCTCATGAAATTTACATTTTAATAGGTGAAGATAATACATAAAAAGGAGCTGAAAAGGATTGGGGAAAAGAGAAAGTAACCTCATGGACGCATGGGAGCAAAGTCCAGTGAGTCAGGAACAGGCCTGAAGAATACTGAAGGTTGGCTGGTCCAGGTCCTTCTTCAAAATAGAATTTCCAGGATGAAAATGCATCAATAGCAGGAGGGGACAACAAGGGTAGAAGACTCTGTTAAGGTGAGAAGACCATAGAGATCTATGGTGAGAGGGTAGCTGAGGCATAGTGCCCGAGTTGGGAGAGTCATGAACAGGCCAGAGGAAAAGTACGTTGGGCATTTCAAAACCGGGCTCCCTTCCTATCTTGTCAGTTTTCTAATATTTATTCTATGTAGCCATATTGGCCAACTTGCGGTTTCTCCCATGGATACCACATAAGCCATTTCTGTGCTTTTTCATTGGCTACTCCTCATGTCTCCATTACTCTCTCTCCTCACCTTTCCCTCTTAGAATAACAGATTTCTTTAGAGACTCTTTTCACCTTCTGCACTGGGTCTTTCCACAGCCCAAATGGCTAATGCCTTTCCTTCGAAGTAATGATCAGAGAAAGAAGAGGAGTATTCATAATTATCAACTCTTTTCCCAGGAGTGCTAAGGTAGCTATTTGTTGACCTGACACAACCACTAGAGAGGTGTGTCTTTTCTATCTAACCTATCAATTATCTATCAATATCAATATCTGAGACACAACAGTCCAATCTCCTTGGACATATAAAATCAGTGGCTACTATACACTTCTGAAAGATTTCAGGTGGACACAAGTGATACTGCCAGAAGGAACTTAGAAAGTAGCTTCAGGGGGCAGCTAGGTGGGGCAGTAGATAGAGCACCAGCCCTGAAGTCAGGAGTTCAAATCTGGTCTCAGACACTTAACACTTCCTAGCTGTGTGACTCTGGGCAAGTCACTTAATCCTAATTGCCAAGAAAGAAAGAAAGAAGGAAGGGAAGGAAAGAAGGAAAGAAGGGAAGGGAAGGAAAGAAGGAAAGAAGGAAAGAAGGGAAGGGAAGGGAAGAAGGAAAGAAGGGAAGGGAAGAGGGGAGAGGGGAGAGGAGACAGAGGAGAGGGGAGAGAAGGAAAAGAAAGGAAGACAGAAAAAGAATAAGAAAAAAAAATATCAGGATGGAAAGCTGCTGGCCAGAGATAGCACACATTTAACAAAGGCTGCTGAAAACGTATTTGTCAAGTGTCTTGGAAATCTAATCAAATGGACTTAGAGGACAAGGGAAGAAAAAATGCAAAATAATGGTTATCCATAAGCTAGATAATATAGAGACTAGATATAGAAAGATGATGAATAATCATTGACATGAATAGAAGTTAATAGGAAAAAAATTCAAGAAAAGAGTCCAAAGCCTCAAGTAGATATACAGAAATACCCAGAAAGTCGACAATGAAGAAGATCAGCTAGGGATCCTAACGTAAGGAGGAAATGTTGAATCTAGACATCTCACTAAGACTGTAGAGGATGGAGCTCATGACAGAACTAGGGGTATGCATGAGTATTTTATTGTTGTTAGTTGTTCAATTGTTCTCAGTCATATCCAAAATCCTATTTGGGGTTTTCTTGGCAGAGATACTAGAGTGGTTTGCCATTTCCTTCTCCAGTTTATTTTACAGATGAGGAAACTGAGGTGAACAGGATGAAGTGACTTGCCAAGGGCGACACAGCTAGTAAGTCTCTGGGGCCAGAGCTGAACTCAGGTCTTTCTGACTCAGGTCTAGTGCTCTATCCACAGCAATGCCAGCCAGTTGCCACGCCAATGGGTATACCTTGTTCAAAAGAAACAGGATAGGATAAAAGGGGGAGGGGGCATCATACATTAGCAATATCTACCCCTCTGAAGAAATCCAGGAGTCTGGACAGGGAAGTGAGGTGGAGAGTATTGGCAAAACAGTTGAAGAAACCGTAATTTTATCACTGGAGTGCGGCTAAACGAAGAAGAGATTGATGAGAGGTTTGCAGAACCTCATTAGCCTGGCACTAAGGTATGAGGTAATGGGAAACTTTAAATATCCAAATATCTAGTGGATCTCTCCTTCTCTGCCAAAAACAGAGCAGCCGATAAGTCCTGACTTGTCTTTGTGATGATGGCAAAGGTAGAGGAATCAACAAGAAAATTTTCTATTCTTGATCTGATGATCACTAAGAGGGAGAGACTGGTTTTCTGGGATGGAAATGGGAGGGGGAACTTTGGGAGAAATGACCGCTCCATTCTAGAGGATACACATAGTTGAGTTTGGTTAAACAACAACAACAAACAAACCCAGCTTTCAAAAGGGTCAGAGAAAGGGTAGGTAGGATCCCATGCAATAAAATTCTTTAGAGGAAGTCAGGCTAGGGGAGAGATGAGAATGAAAATTCTCCCCAGAAAAATGAAAAACTCAAGAATGAAATTCTGAATACACAAAGGAAAACAATTCCAGCAAAGTAAAAATAGAGGTATTCAAGTTGATTAATGTGGATCCACAGGGTATTCACTGACCAATCTAGATTTGAAAAGGACATGTACGAAAATAGAAGCAAGGGTAAATAAGCAGAGAACGTGGAACAATGCCTAAGAATAGTGTTGGGAGTGGAAAACCTTATCTATTTTTTGGAGGTGGGGAGTAGAAGATAGAAGAAAGGATAAGACTGATACTTGAGGTGGATCATAACTGATAAAATAGAGAAGGCAGAGCTGATCAAGTACCATTTGGAAATAGAGACAGCTCAGTGGATAGAGCACAGGACCTGGAGAGCTGACTTCAAATCCAAACTCAGATGCTTAATAGCTGTGTGACTCTGGGCAAATCATTTTACCTCTGTTTGCTTCAGTTTCTTTATCTACAAAATGGGGATAATAATTGTACCTCCCAGGGTTGTAGTAAGGATCAAATGCTTGTAAAGCACTGAGCGCAGTGACTGGTATATAGTGAATACTATGAAAATATTAGCTATGATGATGATCCTTTACTCTGTCAGAAGGGACAACATGGCTTATTGAATTGGAGCCATAAAGATGTGGGTTCAAGTCCTGATGAATCCTTTCTCTGCCAATGAAAATTACTTTTGCAAAGGCTATGACTAGACAAAAATGGGTTACCAGGGAATTAATAACTCAAGAGAGCATCCAGTTGTCTTTGACAACTTCAAGTCCCAGGGACCAGATGATATGCTATGCTATGCTATGCTATGCTATGATATGATATGATAACTGAGCCACTGTTGGTGAAATGTGACAAATTATAAAGAATGGTGGCAGGAATTCAGGACTAGAAAAGAGCAAATATTCTTATATCCCCAAAACAAGAAGATAATGGAGTCTACAAACTATAGATCAGTAAGCTTAGTTGAATTCTTTGGGAAATTTTAGAATGGATCATTAGATGGCTAGTGAACATCTGGAAAGAGAAGTTGTGATCACAAAGACCCAGCATGGCTTCATCAAGAACAGGTGACTAATCTTATTTCCTTTAGGGTTATTAAAATTAGAGATAAGAGATACAGCTTACTCAGATTTTAGGAAAGCATTGGATAAACTCTTTCATGCTATTCCTGTATAAAAGATGGAAATGCTAGATAATAAATTAGATGGATTCAGAACCGGTTAAACGACTCTATTCAGAGTCGTAATTAATGGTCCCATGTCATCTTAGAAGAAGGGATCAAAGGGCGTGTGCTGGGCCCAGAGCTATTTAATATTGTTATCGATGGCTTCAATAAAGTCAGCGATGGCATACTCATCAAATTTAGAGGACACAAAGTGAAAGATCTAGCTAACACACTGGATGAAAGAATAAAAATATGAAGAAATCTTGGCAATCCAAAACATTGGGCCAATCTGATAAAATTAAATTCCACTGAGATAAACATGAAGTCTTATACCTGGATTCTAAAATTCACCTTCACAAGTATAAAACATGAACGCATGGTTAGACAGTGGCTTGTCTGAAAAAGATCTGAGGGTTTTAGTGATCCACAGATGCAACATTAGTCAGAAGTGTAATATGACAGCCAAAAAAAAAAAAAAAGGTTAATGCAACTTTACACTGCATTAAGAAATCCATAGATTCCAGGAATAAGGAGGTGATGGTCTCTCTGTACTTTGCTCTCATCTGATCATGAATGGAAAATTGTGGAAGGAAGGAAGGAAGGAAGGAAGGAAGGAAGGAAGGAAGGAAGGAAGGAAGGAAGGAAGGAAGGAAAGAATGAGGGAAGGAAGGAAGGAGAGAAGAAGGAAATAACATTTATTAAATACCTACTACATTCCAGGCATTATACTAAGTACTTTACTAATATAATTTATCCTCACAATAATCCTATGAATAGGTAGGATTATTAGCCTCATTTAACAGTTAAGGAAACTGAGGCAAACAGAGGTCATTTGACTTGACTGGATGCTCACAGTTAGAAGTGGAGAACATCCAAAAGAGGATGACCAATCTAGAGAAATAATTTGATTTTGTCATATAAGAATTAGTAGAAGGAGTTAAGTGTTTTAGCTTGGAAAAGAGAAGACTCTTAGAAAACATGATGGCTACTTTCAGTATTTGAAGCACTGTCACATGGAAGAGGAATCAGTCCAATTCTGTTTGGCTCCAGGAGACAGAATCAGAAGCAACAGCAGGAAGTTACAAAGAGAAATTTTTTGAATTGGTGTTGGGAAAAGCCTCCTAACAAGGAGAGCTGTCGAAGGCCACATGGGCCATTTCAGGTGATGGGTTTCCACTAATTAAAAGTCTTCAAGCAGAGGCTGCATGACATTTGGTGCATATGGCAGAGTGAAAATGTTTTTCTGGCAGGAGTTGGTTTAGCTATCCACTGAGGTCCCTTTGAGCTTTGAAGTTCTCTGATTCTATGATAAAGTGATTCTGTAAAGACAGAAAATCAGGTTAGGATTCATTAGATTTTGTTGTTGTTGTTATTGAGTCAGTTCTGTCATATTTGACTCACCATAACCCCATTTGGGGTTTTCTTTGCAAAGATACTCAAGTGCTTTACCATTTCCTTTTTCAACTCATTTTACAGATGAAGAAACTGAGGCAAACAGAAGTTAAGTGACTTGCCCAGGAAGTTGTCACACAGTAAGTATCTGAGGGCAGATTTCAACTAAGATCCTCCTGACTCCAGGTCTGGCATTCTATCTACTGTG
This sequence comes from Antechinus flavipes, assembly GCF_016432865.1. Taxonomy (NCBI): domain Eukaryota; kingdom Metazoa; phylum Chordata; class Mammalia; order Dasyuromorphia; family Dasyuridae; genus Antechinus; species Antechinus flavipes. Next base: position 30,680,330 of record NC_067404.1, on the reverse strand, counting down.
CTGCCTAGCTGCCCAGAACCCATTCGAGAAACTACAAATAGAAAGTCTTTTACTTAGATATCAAATGAAAAGGAACCTACTACCTAGCAACCCGTTTCATTTTCCAAAAACTCTAATTGTTAGAAAATTCCTCCTTACATCAAGCCTAAATGTGGCATTCTGTAGTTGCTACCCACTAGTAGAGGCAACATTTTCAAAAATGAAATTCTGATTATACAAAGGAAACCAATTCCAGTTGGTCATAGACCCAAGAACAGATCAAGAGGGATAAAATGTCATACCTCTTCCTGATAATGTCTTCAAACCAATATTCCCAAGCTGGATTCTCTCAACTTTATTAGTCATATTTGATTCTGAATAATTTTTCATTGTTTCAGAAGATCAAACCTGCCCTCCAAAGATGACTCAAAAATATCCCAAAAGGATATGTGCATTGTAAACCATGAGAGTCAGATTCTCAAAAGTCTCATACAATGTCCCAAAGAGGACTCCCTAAGGTGTTTGTTGCTAAACTTGTATTGTTTTTCAATGAATCACTTCTCACTGCTTCTCAGTGACAAAGTTATTCAGTGGGGAGTATTTTGGATCGGAGTAAAGAATGTCCTAATCCTTGAATAACCTTAAAAGCCATCTAACCTAATCCTCTCACTTTAGAAAGAGGGAATTTAAGAGCCAGAAAGGTGATTAGATCTAAAGTCATAGGAAGACTTACATGAACTGATACAAAGTGAAGTGAGCAGAACCAGAGAACATTGTATACAGCATCAGAAACATTGTACAATCAATTGCGAATGACTTGGCTCTTTCCCACAATAGAGTCACAATTCCAAAGGATTTATGATGAAAAATGCTACCCACCTCCAAAGAAAGAACTGATGGCGTCTGAATGAAAATTGAAGCATGCTTTTTTTTTTTTTTTCACTTTCTCTAATTTTTTCATGGGCCTTATTTTCTTTGGGTCTGTGTTCTCTTATACAACATTACTAATATGGTAATATGTTTTGCACAATTGAACATATATAACCTATATTGAATTGCTGATTGTCTCAAGAAGGGGAAAGTGAAGACAGGAGAGAGAAAATTTGGAATTCAAAACTTCAAAAAAAAAAAGCATTAAAATTGTCTTTACATATAGCTGGGGGGATAAAGTATTATTTTAAAAATTAAAATCATAGTGGTAGAGTCAGTGCAGAAACAGTGTGGATTAGCAAATAGGGCACTAGATCTGGATTCAAATTCCATCTTACTAGTTGTACAACCTTACATGAGTAACTTAACCTCTAAAAATGAACAAATCGGGCTTAATGGCCTCTACCCCTCGTTTCCAGTGCTAAATCTGAGACCCACAATAAAAAAAAAGGATCATTTTGATTTATTGGCTCTTTTGCTCCATAAACTCCAGTAATTCCCTATTATCTCTAGGATCAAATGCAACTTTCATATTTAAAGCCCTTCCCAAGCTGGCTCCAACCTGCCTTTCTAACTTTATTCTACATTACTCCACATTATACATTCCGTGGTTCAGTTCCTTACACCCAATACTCCGTCTTTGTGCCTTTGCATGAGCCAACCCATGAGCCTAGAAATCTATTCTCTCCTCATTGCTACCTTATTGTACCCCTGCTTTCCTTTAAATCGATTCCACCCCCTGAGCTGCTAGTGCCATGCCCCTTGTTTTTATTTTGTCTCTGTTTTGTATGTCAGAGACAGCTGTGGATAGAGATCTGATTCTGAAGTCAGGGAGAACTACATTTGAGTCTTACCTCTGACATACTTAACTGAGTAAATTGCTTAACTTCTCAGAGCCCCCAGGAAACCCTCTAAGGCTATAAGCTATGGAGAAAGTACTGATCTGCAATTATAGAGGGGTTTTTCTTACCAGGAGTTCCTTATGTTGGTTAAATCATGTTGGGGTTTTTAATGTCAATGAACAATCATTTATTAAGTGCCTGCTATGTATAAGGCGCTGAGTGAGAGGTGAGGATAGGAAAGCAGTACCTGTAGATGATATCTCTGAAGAGCTTAGATTCTATAGTTAAGTAATTACACAGAAAACTACAAAACCTCTTGATAGAAAAAGCCCTTCAAGGCCATCTCATCCAAGTCATACTCAAAGAAAAAGTCGTCTCTCTAGATCCCCAACAAGTGATGATCCAGTTCCTGCTCAGAGACCTCCAATAAGCAATAACATCCTACTTCATAAGGCATCCCTTTGGAGATGAGCAAGTTTTTCCTGACCTCAAGCCCAAATTAGTCTCCCTAGAAAGTCCACCCACTGCCCCGGGAACATGCACAATAAATCTAACCTTTGATGGCGTGATGGCAGTCCATCACATGCTTGAAGATGACTATCACAATCCTCCCAGACCTCGTGTTCCTCTCCAGGCTAAATCCCCCATTTTCTCCAAGGGATCTTCATATGGCATGAACTTGAGACTCTTTACCATCTTGGTGGCCATCCTCTGTCCACTCCCCAGCTCATCAATTTCCTGGCTCGAACAGAATCCTGTATTCCAGGGGATGACAACACAGGAGACAGGACAAGGGTGATTAAGCAGAAGAGATGGAGGAGTGATCAGATAGCACTAAGAGACAGCAGCAGTGTCATGGAGGCCAAGAAAAGAGCGAATGGAAACAGCTGCAGAAAGATCAAGGAAGACAAAATTTGAGAGAACACCATCAGACTGAACAGCTAACAGAGCACTATTAACCTTGCAGAGCATTTCAGTAAAGTGGTAGGGTTAGAAGCCAGATCACTAGAGACTGAAAAGTTAGTAGGAATATATAGAGGAGAGGATTAAGTGGAAAGGCGGTGAGTTTGGAGATACATTGAGTTTACCCCACTGAAGGGTCATCCAGGTGGATACTCAAACTCATGGGCACAGGTTTAATCACTAAGAAAAAAGATGAGAAGGGAAAGAACCGAGGACAGTCCCTATGGTGTCTCTTTCAACTGTGGGCTTCTATGATAGCAGGAGAAAGAAGAAAAGAGGGGAAGGGCATAAGAAGGAGAGGGGCCCTTGTCATGTGAGAGAGGGAACACATCTCCCACCTCAGCTCCTAAAAAGAGAGCTATGGGAAATCACTGCACAAAGGCAACCCATTTCCTGTTCGCTTTGGAAATGGACAAATATGCTTCTTACAGTTGCCAGCAGCTATTAAATGGAAAAGTCTTTGGAGAATAATTGTCCCAGTTTTAGCACATTTCCTTATGAAGTCTACCAGACCTACATAACCCTTCCTCCCTCCTCCCCACCTGGCCCATCTCTAATTTCAAAGAGATATCATTGCAGGACCTGGATTTTCTCCAAGGTCACACATAGAATCATAACTCTACATCTGGGAGAGACCTCAGAGTTCATCTAGTCCGCCGTTCTCATTTTTCATAAAAGGAAACTGACATCCAGGGAATGCCATGAATTGACCAAGGCCAGACAGGTAGTAAATTACAAAGAAACGATTAAACTTGGGCTCTCTGACCAGAGGCAGAAAGTGCTCTTCCCAGGTACCACACTGTCTTCTACTCTCTGGGGAAATGTGGCAGGGTTAACCTTCCTGTAAGATCTCAAAGAGCCAGAGAAGTGTCAGCCATCCTGAAAGAACCATACTTTCAGCCAACATCAAGGGAGGAGTTATGAGAGACATCAAGCCCCGCTTCTTTGACAGTTGCAGCTGCCAACAAGGCACTGGTCTTTGCCCAGCGCCAAAATTGCAGCCTAGTCTCCAGAGAGAGCCAGGCCCAAGAACTAACTCCCTTGTATCTCACCTCCCCACAATAGGTCCTTCTCTCCTCTTGTGCAAATGTCCCCTTTGTTTCTCCAACTATCAGCTTCTCAATATGCTGAAAGATATGTACGTGGTTTGTATATGTCATAGTCATAGCAGCCATTTTTGTGATCACAGAGAACTGGAAACCAAGTAGATGCCCATCAATGGGGAAATGGTTAAAGAAATGGTTAGGCTAATGGCAAATGACTGTACTCTAAGAAATAATGAATGTGATAAAGATAAAGATAAAGAGTGAAATCAGCAGAACCAGGGAACAGTATGTACAAAGACTACAACAATATAAATAGAAAGAATAAAACTAAGCTTGATCCCAAAGAAGAGATGTGAGAAGACATCTCCCTCACTTTTTGTAGAGGTGGTAGTCTATGGATGTGAAATACTACACATAACATCAGATTTGGTTGATGTGTTCATTATTTTTGTTGAGTTGGTTTTTTCCTTCTTTCCTTTTTTTATTCTTTGATATAAAGGCTAGCTCATCGGGGGTGGAAGAGGAGGAAGGAAAGACATATTGGGAAATGACAATGATATAAAAAAGATCACTAAAATATTTAAAAATAAAAATCAAGAGGTGGCACCCTGAATAAGGGAAGGAAGGAACACATATATTTGGAAATTAAGGAGATAAGGACTTCTGGCCAAGATGGCAGAGAGGAGGCACATAGCTGTGTAAGCTCCGTGTTTTCTCTCACTATCCATTTCATTACAAGCCTCTGAATTAATGCTTGACTGAAAAAAAAAACCCACAAATAATTACCAAGAGAAGACATCCTTGAGATTTGCCAAGAAAGGTCTGTTTTTGAACGAGGGCAGGATGGTTTTAGATCGGGTGCAGGCTGAGGGCAGACAGCTGAGAGCACGGGAAGCAGCTCACAGCTGAGCAGACTGGAGCGGGGTGGGGTGTGATCGCAGTTGTCTCTGCGGGGAGAGCTTTGCTACAGGATTGGATACTTTGCTCCGGCAGCAAGCCAGCAGCCCAGCAGAGAAGCTAAAAACACCGGGGCTGAAGAATACAACCCCAAACAGCTGGAGTCTCTCGGGACCTGGCCACCTCCCCCCTTCCCCTCCCCCCCCCCACAGTGACTCAGCACACTCTGGGATCTCAGAGCGCAGGCGCAGCACAGTAGGGCTAGTGCCTCACTGCTGCCCCCCCGCAGTCTGTAGAGGAAGCTCGGTAACACCACCCAGCCCCCTCCCCCCCAAGAAACAGACTCCATTTAGGGTTTTTTCTTTTTTTTTCTTTGCTAGTTTGTCTTTAATTCTTTGACAAAATGAGCAAAAAGTTGAAGAGGACTTTAACTCTTGATAGCTTCTATACAGATAGAGAGCAGACTCTAAATCCTGAGGAGACTAAAAACAGACTGTCTCCAGGTGAATCCCCAAAGGAGGAGATCATCAGTTCCTCAGCACAGATGAACCTCATAGAAGAAATTAAAAAGGCTCTCACAAGGGAGCTAGAAGAAAAATGGGGAAAGGAGAGGGAGGCTTGGCAAGAGAGTCTGGAGAAGTCATCCCACGCATTTAAAGACAGAGTGGATAAAGAAATAAAATCCTTGAAAAATAGGATTAGTGAACTGGAAACAGAAAATAGCTCTCTAAAAAACAAAATTGGTGAAATGAAATGGGAATTAAGGAGATATAAAAGCAAAATAAATTGATAAATTTAAACATAAAAAAATTCTTACACCGAGTCAAAATCTGCCTTCTTGTGACTTCCATTGATTGATTTTTTTTTTTTTTTTTTGCTGAGGCAATTGGGGTTAAGTGATTTGTTCAGGGTCATACAGTTAGGAAGTGTTGAGTTCTGCTTTCTAGAGCCCTTAAGTTGGGGTGACAAAACATACCATGCTTTCTAGAGTACCACATTGGGTACCAAATGTTATGTCCTGCTTTCTAGAGCCCCCAAGTTGAGGTGAAAAAATATACCATTGCTTTCTAGAGCTTCCCATACCTGGGTGGTTAAAATATACCTGCCTAGTGGAGAAGTGATGAAGCAGGACTCCTGAGGATGATGGGAAAATGAGTCCCACCTCCTGAGGATGGTGGGAAAATGGAGTCCCGCATCATCACATCTCCACTAGGAAGGTATGTTTTAATCACACTGATGTGGGGGCTCTAGAAAACAATGGTATGTTTTGTCACCCCAGCTTGGTAGCTCTAGAAAGCAGAATATTTTAATCACCCCAGTGTGGGGGGCTCTAGAAAGCAACAGTACATTTTGTCACCCCAACTTGGGGGCTCTAGAAAGCAGGACACAACAAGGAAGTGTTAAGTGGCTGAGACCAGATTTGAACTCAGGTCCTCCTGACTCTAGAGCTGCTGGTGCTCTATCCACTGCGCCACCTAGCTGCACCCCTCCCTTTTCCCCCCGCCTCACCATTGAATGATTTCTTAATGGAAAAAATGTTCTTGTCATAATAGTCATTGTATCTGTGACATTTTTTGTATGTTTTCTCACTGATTCCTCATGATAATCTACTCCCAAGGAGGGGTCTTGAAGGCATTATTATTCCCCCCTTACAGATAAGGAAACTGAAGTTCAGGGAGAGTGATTTGTTCATAGTCACACAGCCAATAGTGTGAGTCAGGATTTAAATCCCAAGCTCTCTCATTCACCATATCGTCTTAGATCACATGCCTTTCCTATGGAGACACCAACAAACATAAGCTGGGTGCCACATAACATATATTTGAGTTTCAGTTTTGTTTTGTTTGCCCTGAGATTTCACTGTATAGGGAGCTCCTAATACTTGATATTAGATAGTTGCAAATCATAGAATCAAAGAATTAAAAGGAAATTTAAAAACCATCCAGATTAACCCACTCATTGGGATTACTTAAAGGGGGGGAAACACTGGGCTCATGGGGGAAAGGACTTGACTAAGGTCACCCAGCAAATTAGCAGAGACACGATTGGTTTACAACTGTCCTGTCTCCTAATTTGATTCCTAATCCAATAATAAAATACTTCATTGCAGGTGTCCTCAAGGATTGAATAGCAGTGACCACATGTCTAGCTTAGAGCTGCAATGAACTGGGGAGAGTAAAGCTCTTGGTTTCTTCCAGGGTTATTGTTATTTGTCCTTTGTTCTGGAAGGGGACCATGACATCAGGGAGGTGGTGCCATGACATGAAAGTGAATGGGATTGAAGTGAAGGAGGGTTGGGCAAGGTCACCTGCCTCACTTTCCTCTCCAGCGCCATCTGAGTCTAGTGGCCAGATATGGATCCATACTTCTTCCAGTGACAATGAAGAAGGGCCTTTTGGAGAGGATAAAGCCAGTCCCTTGTGGACCACTGAGCAACAAGAGCAAATGACTCAGTGAACCTTAAAAAGGGAAGGACTCCACCCTTGGCTTTCTCTTCTTTGAACCCACTCTCCTAGCAAAGTGCTCCTTTATCAGGGTGGAGGAAGCCCCTTTGCCATTTGTCATATTAGTCATTGTTTCTGTGGCATTTTTTTGTATGTTGGAAAATGACCAAGTGTAAGGCAACTAAAACCGATATCCCACCAGGTAAGTCTGATCTTGGGTTTGGAATCACACAGCTAGAAGTGTCCAAATTTGAATTCAGGTCTTGTTTCTAGGCGCAGCTCTCTATGTACTGCACTACCTAGCCACCTTTGATAAATTTCAAAGTTTGGCTGTGCTCAGTCCTTTACTTCAAGCTACCTGTAGGCAAAAGGCAAATTAATCAGGAGCCAATCAAGTGCTCTTCAAGCACCACCAATGAGAAGAGACTGAACTTTTCCCCTGGCTAATTAGAAGGCATAAAATTGGAATTGTTTGGACAGTGCTGAGCCAAAGTGAAATATAAACTGTCCAGTCAACAATCCCTCAAGGAGCTTTATGTTGTTTTGATGTTTTAGAATCAGCTTTGTAACTTTTGTTGAGTTGTTTCAGTTGTGTTCAACTCTCCATGACCCCATTTGGGAGAAATACTGAAGTGTTTTTACTGGAGTCTTCTCTATTTCAATAGTATTTTATATTTACAATTATATATATAATTTTCAACATTCATTTTTGTAAAATTTTGAGTTCCAAATTGTTTTATCCCTCCCTCTGTTACCTCCCTCTTCCCCAAGATAACAAGTAATCTGATATAGGTCATATATGAACAATCTTTTTCAACATATTTCTATATTAGTCATGTTGTGAAAGAAAAATCAGAACAAAAGGGAAAAGCACAAGAAAAAAAGCCAACAACAAAAAGGCAAAAATAGGATGTTTTGATCTGCATTTGGTTTTCATAGTTCTCTCAATGCAGATGGGATTTTCTAGCCCAAGTCTATTGGCGTTGTCTTGGACCACTATATTGCTGAGAAGAGCCAAGTCCATCACAGTCCATCATCATATAATCTTGTTACTATGTACACCGTTCTCCTGGTTCTGCTCATTTCCCTCAGCATCAGTTCCTGTAACTCTCTCCAGGCCTCTCTAAAATCATCCTGCTGGTCATTTTTTATAGAACAATAATATTCCATAACATTCATATACCACAATTTATTCAGCCATTCTCCAACTGATGGGCATCCCCTCGGTTTCCAGTTCCTTGCCACCACAAAAAAGGCCGCCACAAACATTTTTGCACATGTGGGTCCTTTTATCTTTTTTATGATCTCTTTAGGATACAAGCCCAGTAGAAACACTGCTGGATCAAAGGGTATATAGAGTTTGATAGCTCTTTGAACACAGTTCCATATTACTCTCCAGAATGGCTTCTCCAAATCATTTTACAGATGAAGAAAACAAAACTAGCGAAGTTAAAGAGACTTGTTCGGAGTCCCACAGCTGTATCTCATGCTGGATTTGAACTCAGGTCTTCCTGACTCTGGGCCTGGTACTCTTATCCCCTGCCTGGTTTTAGGTTAGTCTGTGTGTAGGAAACAAATGCCAATTGTCTTTATTTAGAAATTGCTGGTCTCAAACTGTTAATCTTTCCCCTCCTCTTTCATTCCTCCTCCTTCCCCTTTTCTTTCCCCAAAACTCCTTTAATCCTGGATGTCCCACATTCAGGTCCATTCAGATGATACTCAGAATACCCGTCGACTGCACTTTGGGGAAAGCCTAGATGTAAGCCAAAATGGGAGCTTTAAAGAACTCAATGGGACAGGTGGCACTTGGTGAGCCCTTCCTATGGTTAGGCATTGTGCTAAGCACTGGGATACCAAAAACTACAGACAAATCCTGCTTTCAAGGAGCTCACATTCTAATGGGGGAGACAGCTATGTACAAACAAGCTCTTGGCAAGGTCGGGTAGAGGCAGAAAAAAGCACAAGCATTAAGGAGGATTGGAAAGGATTCTAACAGGTGGGCCAGTGGCTGGGACTTGAAAGAAGGCAAAGGTGAAGAGGGAGATAGGTCAAGGCATGGAGCATAGCTGGTGAAAATGCTTAGTCGAGACAGAGTTCTGTTTGAGAAACAGCAAAGAAGCCAGGGTCACTGAATCACAGAAAGCTAGGAGTCTGGGGGTTGGGGGAGATGGTAGGAAGGAGGGAAAGTACAAGAAGACTGGAAAGGTAGGAAGGAGCCAGATTATGGAGGGCTTTCTAAGTCAAAAAGAGGATTTTATATTTGTTCCGGGAGGCAATTGGGAGCCACTGGAGGTGGTTGAAAAGGACAGGGTACCAGGGATTGACATGGTCCAATCTGTACTTTAGGAAGATCAGTTTAACAGTAGAGTATGGACTAGAGTGCAGAGAGCCTGGTGGCAGGCGGCCCCACCAGCAGCTACTGTGATAGCGGGGAGATCCCGATGGCGGGCAGCCCCACCAGCGGCTACTGTAAAAATCCAGGGGGAAAGTGATGAGACCCTGCACTAAGGTGGTGACCCTAGTCAGAAAAGAGTCAGAAAAGAAAAGAGGGTATGTGCTAGAGATGTTACAGAAGTCAGTTTTGAACATATTGAGTATCTATAGGACATACAGGTCAAACTGTCCAAGTTAGATTAGGGCTGGAGAAATAGATTTGAGAATCATCGGCACATAGATAATTATTAAATCCATAGGCATGGATGTGACCACCAAGTGAAGTAAGAGAAAGAGACAAAAGGATAGGGCTCAGGACAGAACCCTGAGGGACACCTATGGTTAGAGGATGTGATCTAGAACTTCTTAAACTGTGAGTCTTGATCCCATGACTGAATGTGGGGATTGTGAAAAATTGACACCAGGAAAAAGTATCAAATATTCCACTAAGATTTAATTCTTTATGTAAAAATAATCAAATACCTCCATCTCATTAGTATGCAAATTTGCTTTGGCCTTTAATAAATGGTAAAGTTATATGGATACCAAAGAATTGTTTTAAAGTTAATTCCGTTATGATTTATTATCAGTAAATATTTGATTTCTCTACCTACATTTCCAAGGTCCCATAAAAAATTTCTCAGACAAAAAAGGGAGCGAAAAAAGTTTAAGAATTTTTTTTTTTTAAGAACCGGATCTAGAAAAGGATCCAGCAAGGGGACTGAGGAGTACTCCGACAGGTAAAAGGTGAATCAAGGGAAAGCATCGTCGCGAAAACTTAGACGAAAGTTCCAAAGAGAAGAGAATTATTTGACAGTGTTAAAAGTTGTCAAGGTCAAGAAAAATGAGAACTGAAAAAAAAGCCGTTGGATTTGGACTCTTCATAAATCTTTGGTAACCAGAACGAACAGTTTCAGTTGAATGATGAAGCCAGAAACCGGGATGTCGAGAGTTAAGAAGAGAATGAGAGGAGAGTGAGTGGAGGAAGAGACAGCCTTCTCGAGGAGTTTAGCCACAAAAAGGAAGGAGGAAATATGGTCAGAAGCCAGACTACAGAGGAGAGAAGAGATTTGGAAGACAGGAAGTCCTTATAAACATAGATTATAGATAGCTATCTCAAGCTTGCTCCCCAAAGAGTGGAGAGAGATGGAACGATAGCTAGCAAGGATGGAGGATGGATGGAATGAATTCGTTTGTGCACATAGAGGCCTTAGCCTTGGCTAGGAGAAGGGCCATCTCTTCCTGTGAAATAGGATGTAAAGTATAAAAAGACTGACAAGTGGAAGGCCCTCTCAAGTTTATCCACAAAAAGAAGGAGAGAAATGAAGCAATAGTTAGTGGGGATGGAAGAATCAAGGGAGTCTTTTTGGAGAATAGGGGGGACAGGAGCATGTTTGTGGGCAGTAGGGAAGGAGATAGGAGGCTGGGAGAGATTGAAAATGCATGAGAGAGAGTGAATAATAGAGGGGAGCACAATCTGCTGGAGGAGACAAGAAGGAGACAGGAAGAGCCGTTTGCATTGGCAAGGAGATGGTGAGACAGCAAAGGAGATAGTGGAGGGAAGGAGGAGATAGTAGGGGAAAGCATCTAAGTGAGGAGATGAAGTAGGGTTCTTATTGAATGATCCCAATTTTTTCAGCAAAATATGAGCTGAGCAGGAGTGAGGGGAGTTGTAAAAAGGTTCAAAAGAGCACTGGGTTGGGAGTTGTAACAGGCTAAAGAGTGTGAGAAAATACATCTGGTTCCTCTTCTATCCCATCAAGTTCCTCAGAGACTAAATCTGGTCCAGCCATAGCATCTGAGGCTTTCCTTAGTGGTCATGGAGAGGGAGGTCAGCGCCAGACTACCTCCTCTAGTATAGCAAAAGTAATTATCATTAGACAAGAATGGAACGAAAAATCCTCATCACTGTAGCCCCACCAAAGGGCGCCCGATAACAGCAGGTGGTATTCCATTCCTGAATGTCCAGCTGGCTCACCTCTGCTTTAGTCCCTTCCCCCACCAGTCTACATCCTGATTATCTAGGGATAATAGCCACCTGAACTGCCCCTTTCCAGTAAGCCCCTGACCTTTGTTCCTCAGAGAAAGAAATATAGTTGCCATCTGGGGGAGGGGGTGGAGGGAGGGAGGAGAAAAATCAGAACAGAAGTGAGTGCAAGGGATAATGTTGTAAAAAATTACCCTGGCATGGGTTCTGTCAATAAAAAGTTATTTAAAAAAAAAAGAAAGAAATATAGGAAGCTGGACCTGAGTCAATCGAGATACTTATAAATAGGCAGCCATCTAGGATTAAAGGAGTCTGGGGGGAAGGGAAAGGGGAAGGGAACCCATGAACTGTTTAGGACCAAAAATAGGAAGTACTGCTTCTAAATTAAGACAATTGGCATTTATACCTCAACTCCCAGGGCCTTTGGAGGGGCAATCTCAAAGCAGGCCAAATAAAGTATAAATAAAGGGTCCAGCTCCAAAGCTGTGACCAAGAGCCAAAAGGTTATCTCCACAAGTCAAAACTTAAGTGTACTTGACCCAATAACTCGTTTCATTGGGCATTTCATATCTGAGGGGACCTCTTTAGACACCGCTCAGGCCTTAGGCACATTCACAGGCCTTATGGCACCAAAGCAATATTGTCCTGTGAAAAATGAAGTTAGAAACTTGTTATTTCATTTACAAACATTTAAAGGCCTACTATTTATAAACACTGTTTGGCTTAGAGGGGAGGGACGGTTTTATTGGCTTGGGAAACTGATAAATGAATGGAAAACACTATCTAATTGCTAGCTATTGTGATTCTTGTTAGCATTATTACTTATGATAAAGAAACTCTGTATTAAAGCTGATCAGCAGTTTGTACAGGGATCCCCCCCCCATATCGCAAGAGTTTGGGGGTGAGATACCCCCCTGTGATCTGGAAAATTTGTGTTAAATATTTTGGTCCCCCTTTCCTACCAGAGAAGAAATCTGAATTATCGGGGTATTAAAAATAAAAGATACTGATGTTATATAATACTATACATGTATTTTATGCATTTCTGAGTTTCTAAACTTTTTCTAGCAGCCTTTGAAGATTCATCTGAGGCTTCCACAAAACTTCCCCCAAATTCCCATTTCATTTCTTTTGCCAATCGACGATACGTCAAAACCATTATGGGGAAAATCACAATAGGAAAGGGATAACTATAGTTTATCCAAGAAAAATAACTTCTGGAATATTAGACATTTCTTAGGATCATGGTTTTAGAACACAGAAGTATCTTTGAGGCCTTTGAATCCAACCTCTTCATTTTGTAAAGGAAAAACTTGGAAAAGTCAAGTCCTTTGTGCAAAGATACGTAGTCTATTCCAGAGAATTCAACCCTCCGGGCATGAATTCTACACCACACTGTCTTGCAAATATTAAGTATACACAAAAAAGATAACATAGTCATGGGATTATGGGCCCTATCTCAAAAGCTAGTGTCTCTAAAGGAGTGCCACTAGGATCTGTCCTTAGCCCTTAAGGGTTTAACATTTTATCAACAATTTTGCTAAAGGCATGTTTATCAAATTAGCAGATAAAGAAAGCTGAGAGGGCTTCTCATAAAAAGAGAATAGATTTGGGAGTCAAACATTAAATGAAATCTAATTAGGTGAATTTTAATTAGAAAATATAAAAAAGTGATGGAGAACAACAGTTCTTGTGTAGGCAAGAAAAATAGACCATCTCCTACTACCTTAAAATTGGGCCTATGGAGTCACGAAGAGTCAGACATGACTGAAAAACAACTGAACAACATGAAAGTCACAAGGTTCTGAAGTCCAAAGGTGACTTACAAGCTAGTTTTATATTGTTCAGCACAGTGGAATACAGCAAAGGATACTTTCAAAGCAGCTTAGTCTCAACTCATTTTGTTACTGTTGAGTCACTTTTCAGTCATGTCTGACTCTTTGTGATCCCATTTGGGGAGATATTTGAGTTTGCCATTTCCTTCTCCAGCTTATTTTACAGATAAGGAACCTGAGGCAAATGGGGTTAAGTGACTTGTCCAGGATTGTACAACTAGTAATGTCTGAGGCCAGATTTGAACTCAAGAAGAGGAATTTTTCTGACTTCAGGCTTGGGGCTTTATCCATTGCAGCACCATCTAGCTGCCCCCTCAGTTCATTAAACAGTGCTTTTTGAAATCAGACTCCCAAGAACTGCTTAGTAGACACAGCCCCTACCCCCAAGCCAAACACAGTGTTTTGCATAATATCTATTTAATGAAACATTTTCAGCTCTCTATTTCATTTTTTCACAGGTTGAAGTTGCCTATGAATGTGCTCCAGGCTTGAACCATATCTTTAAAATGCCTGGCACATAGTAAGTACTTTTAAAAATGTTTTAAAAACTAAAACATACCTCAGTGACAACATCATCATCGTCATCACCATCATCATTATCATCATTGTCATCGCTAGTATTTATTTAATGCTTTCAGGCTTGCAAAGCACTTTACAGCATGTTATCTCATTTCAACAACAACCCTGGGAGGGGCTATTATACACATTCTACAGAGGAGGAAACTGAGGCAGAGGTCAGTTAAGTGATTTTTTCCAGGGTTTCGCAGCCAGTAAGCATCAGAGGCGAGATTTGAACTCAGGTCTTCCTGATTCCAGGCCTGGCATTCTATCCATTCTTTTATCCAATTATTCAGGCCATACCTATACACAAATATACTCTAATGACAAATGGGCAGCTGACCGTTGATTTGAGGGACGCCACTACTTCCCAAAGCAGCCCATTCTACTTTGGGACAGCTCTCCTCTTTAGGAAGTTTTTCCCAGTCTAAATTTGCCTTTTTGTAACTGCTACCCATGGCCCCTCTGGGGCCAAGCAGGAAAAGTATACTCCCTCTTCTATTTGGCAGCTATTCAAGTGCTTAAAAATAGTTATCATGTCCCCCCTCAGTCTTCTCTAGGCTAAACATCCCTAATTCCTTTGACTGAACCTTATATGGCCTGAACGCTAGGCCCTTCTCCATCCCGATACCCGTCTCGGCGTACCCTTCTGAGCATCTATTTAATGCCTTATTATTTGAAGTTAACAAATAACGAACCTGTCCTGGGAAATGCCGGGTCTAGTGGTTCGAAGATGGAAATGCTCTGAGTGGGACTTTGGGGAATTGTCATCCGAGGACCTTTCTAGCTAAATTCATGATTTATCATCGGCACAATGTTGGCCATGACACAATGGTTCAGGGGAGGGTGAGACAGAGAGCCTAGCAATCCGGAAAGGCCGAGATTAGCATAGATGAATGGAGTACCCATTTTATTTGATCATGTAGCTAACTTATGAAGCATACAAGTAAGGAAATATATACTAACGAAAGCTAATTGTATTAAAATGACAATCAACATCCAAGTACATATAATTTGTTAGGTTCCAAGTTGAACTAAATAGAGAAGAAACAGGTCCTTCTATTCTAGTCTAATTAAGGATACATGATTTATACATTTAAAATGTTTTAAGAACACTAAAAAAAATCAGCATTAAATAAATAAAGTGCAAAAGACTGCACAGAAGTACTGAGGTGATGTGAAATAATGAGATGATCAGAGTGGACTCAAGGTGTGAATATTTGGCTTGGATTTTAAGGAAAAGAGTGAGAAGAATGTGTGTTAGGTGGTCCTAATCAGTAGAGAATGGATCTTTGCACACATACATTGTATCTAAGATATACTGTAACCTATTTAACATGTAAAGGACTGCTTGCCATCTGGGGGAGGGGGTGGAGAGAGAGAGGGGAAAAATCGGAACAGAAGTGAGTGCAAGGGATAATGCTGTAAAAAATTACCCTGGCATAGGTTCTGTCAATAAAAAGTTATTAAAAAAAAAAAAGAGAGAATGGATCTTGAAGTCTATTAACAACTCTTCAATTCTCACCTAACCCCTTTATTGAGATTTCCAGTAGAAGAGGGGTATGCACATTTGCCAGCAGTTGAACTCCATCATGACTCTGTATTCTTAGAATCATGCTTCCTCCCCTTTGGCCTCTTAGAAATATTAAGAATTCATGGAGCGGGGAGCTAGATGGCACAGTGGATAGAGTACCAGCCCTGGAATCAGGAGGATCTGAGTTCAAATCTGGCCTCAGACACTTGGCACTTCCTAGCTGGGTGACCCTGGGCAAGTCACTTAACCCCAATTGCCTTGCCAAAAACAAAAACAAACAAACAAACAAAAAACCCAACTAACTTTATGGAAATAAAATCTAGCTTATTAGAAAGAGGTTGGGGACCCTTTGAATAAGAAACTTCTAGGTGATGGGAATGGAGTCTGGCATTCATTGAAAAGAGGAGAGTCCAGAGAGTTTAGAATCATGCAAAATGACAGTTCAGAGAAAAAAAGAGAAATTATATCTCTTTGGAAAGAGGAAAGAAAGCTTCCTGGATCAGGTGACATTTGATTGAATACATGATTGGCTTTGAATGCAACTAGGTGGCACTACACTGGATAGAATTCCAGGCTTGGAGTGAGGAAGACTCTTCCTGAGTTCAAATCTGGCTTCAAATGCTGTGGGGCCCTGGCCAAGTCACTTTATTCTGTTTGCCTCAGTTTCCTCATCTGTAAAATGAGCTGGAGAAGGAAATGTCGAACCACTCCAGTATCTCTACCAAGAAAACCCCAAATGGGGTCATAGAGAGTTGGACACAACTGAAAAAAAAAAAAAAAAGAACAAACCACAACTTGAATGCCAAAGATGCAGGCTTCCTTAAGATGGAGGAGGCGTGTATGAGGGGAAGCTAGAATGCCCGGGAGAGGTCTGCACACGCCAAACCGTCCGCAGATAGATTCAGGGTTTCTGAGAACGTGGATGGGGGGGAAAATGACAGCTTTATTTTCCCTAACCTCTAACTGAAATTTAGTGTTTCCTTCAATTGTGGAGATAGGAAACAAACCATTATTCTCAAAAGGCTTCTATCAGCTTCAGCAGACTACCAACGAGGTCCATGAGACAAAAAGAGTCTGCAATAAAGTCCTTCAGTCGGTTGGCATTTATCATGTGACCCATTCGTCACTGTTAGACCCAGAGGTCTGGACGCAGGATCTGGTTATCCTAGATTGGTACATTTGTAAAGGGCTCCAACCTTCTCATCAATGCTTGAGTATAAAACTACCCAGAATGCATCCCTACCTTAAACTCTCCGAATCAGTCTATAATCCTAACAGACCTGATTTCCTGGGTTGCAATTATGGATGTAGCTTCATTTCCCAGAATCAAACCAAGGATAGGATCCAAGTAACTTTTTCATGCGAGTAAGCATTCCATCGGTAGCTTGCAGCCTTTTAATAAGCACCGTCGGCAGATCAGTGTCAGGTGTGATTGTATATCTGTTCTGTGAGATCCAGGACCAGACTAATGCTTTTGGCAATGAGCATGAGATCCTGGGGGACAATCTCTGTTGCCTCATTTAAGATGGGCACTCCTCAGGGGAAGGAGGCAGCGATATAAATCCCAGGTTGGAAGTACCCTGACCCATTGTTTGCTGTTGCCAAGCAGCTTTTACAGCTGTCCCCTGTGGTTGAATAGGATGAAGAGTGGTCCATGGGGGAAAGGGAATTGGCAGAGATGGTGGAAGCTAAGCAGACTATGAGAAACTCAAGAAATATTGATGGGTCTAAGGCAAGCCTAATCAACTTTGGGTTTTTTTTTTTGTTTGTTTTTTGCCTTTTTTTTTATTAGCTTTCTATTTACAAGATATACGCATGGGTAATTTTTCAGCATTGACAACTGCTAAACCTTTTGTTCCAACTTTTCCCCTCCTTCCCCTCCCATCCTCCCCCAGATGGAAGGTTGACCAATACATGTTAAATATGTTAAAGTATATGTTAAATACAATATATGTACACATGTCCATACAATTATTTTGCTGTATAAAAAGAGTAGGACTTTGAAATAGTGTACAATTAACCTGTGAAGGAAATCAGATGCAGGTGGACAAAAATAGAGGGATTGGGAGTGCTATGTAATGGTTCATAGTCATCTCCCAGAGTTCTTTCACTGGGTGTAGCTGGTTCAGTTCATTACTGCTCTATTGGAACTGATTTGGTTCATCTCATTGTTGAAGAGGGCCACGTCCATCAGAATTGATCCTCATATAGTATTGTTGAAGTATATAATGATCGGTCCTGCTCATTTCACTCAGCATCAGTTCATGTAAGTCTCTCCAGGCCTTTCTGAAAGCAACCTGCTGGTCATTTCTTATATCTAATCAACTTTGGATGGAAAACTCCATTTGCATCCAGAAAAGGAACTGTGGAGATTGAATGTAAATCAACACATGCTATGTCCACTTCTGTTTTCTGTTGGTTTTTTTCCTCTCTCTTGTGGTTTTTCCCTTTTGTTCTGATTTTTCTCTCCCAACATGATTCATAAAGAAATATGTATTAAAAGTTAATATACATGTATAACCAGAAAAAAGTAAAACAATTAATAAAAAATATTACGTATGAGGTTGGATATTTTAAAGTAGTTCATTTATTCATTCTTTCACCAAATATGTATTTATTACCCACTATGTGCTAGACACTGGGGATCCAAGATAAAAAATTTAAAAGTCCCTGTCCTGGGAGAGCTTAGGGTTCTATTGGAGGAAAACTATGAGCCCAGAAAAGGAAACATAAAATATCTACAAAGTAATTTCCTGGGAGAAGGCACTGCCAACTAGGGGGTAGGAAAATCAAGATATGCTTTCTTTTTTTTTTTCCAGCAAGTAGGGTTAAGTGACTTGTCCAGGGTCACACAGCTCATAACTGTCTGAGACTATATTTGAACTCAGGTCCTCGCAACTTCAGGGCCAGTGGTCTCTTCACCACACCACCCAAAGATAGACTTTCTACAGGAGGTGGCACAAGAGCCAAGCTTTGATGGAATCTCAGGATTCAGCAAGATGAAAGTGAAGGGAGAATACATTCCAGGCATAAGGGACAGCTTGGGCAAAGTATGGTGATGGGACATGAAATGTCCTATATAGGAGTCAGCAGATTCACCATTTGGGCCTGAACATAGAGTGCATGAAGGAGAACAACATTCAGTAAGCCAGAAAAGATAGACTGGAGTCAGATTGGAAAGTACTTGAAAACTGAACAAAGTGTGATGTGAGGCCCAAGGAGGAAGGATCATAATAGCATCAATTTAGAGCCGGAAGGGACCTAAAAGGTCATTTAGTTCTTGTTTTACAAATGAGGAAACTGAGACACAAGATTACTCAGCATCACTCAGTGGTTCTCAAAGTATGGTCTAGAGAATCCTGGGGAACTCTGAAACCCTTTTAGAGCATCTACAAATTCAAAAGTAGTTTTTATTTCCAATATGGTAGATGTCTATAAATATAATCCAGATAAAGAAAAACGCTTTGGAGAGATCCTCAATCATTTGTAATAGGATAAAGATACTGAAAACAAAAGTTTGAGAACCACTGACATATGAGGTAAATTGCAGACCCAGGATTGGAACCCATCTTCTCTAATTCAAGATCCACCGGACCATACTCCCTCTCTCTAAAATAATAGAATTTGTATGTTATCCTAGGAACAGGAGGGAGGCACTGGAGCTTTTTGGGAAGGGGAGTGATATGGGCAGACCCCTCGGAACTTTAGGAGGATCACGTTGACAACTGTGTGGAAGTCGGGTTATATGGGAAAGATTCACTAGAGACAAGAAGATCAATCAGGATGCTATTGCCCTAGATCAGGCAAGATGAGCTGTGATGAGGGCCTGAACCAGTAGCATGAAAGATATTGGAGTAGGACAATCCACAGCAATGATCAGAAAGCTCTCAGTCCAAACCAGTGAGATTAGAGGGGATTAAAGAGCTTTCAAAAGCAAGAGGAAGCTCATAAAATGAACAAGGCACTGATGGAGGTCAACTTTAGAATTGAGAAGACCCATGACTGACTCAAGAAGACAATTACAGATCCAGGGGACAGAGCAGCCTTTGGGCTGCAGACCAACAAAGAAGACAAAGGATATATAAATGAATGAATGAAACATTTATTAAGCATTTATTATGTGCAAAGCACTGTGCTAAACTCTGGGGATACTAAAAGTCAGTCTCTGCTCTCTTAGGAACTCACTTTCTAATCTGGAGACTATGGGTAGGGAAGTTTTCATTTGCAAATGAGATACAAAAAGTCCCTGGAGACAGTAGCAAAGCAAACGGTTTCATGTCATTTCTACAGATAAGATCGCAGCTATTTCTAACATTGAGCCATTGGACCATGTCAAGGACTTTGGTGATAAGAACATTTTGTGGTAAGGCAGCTTCAAGCCACCTGTACACTCAATTACCAGCTCACCTCTCCGTGGTTGTTGCTTTCCAGAACCATGCTAGAAACAGCTTGGGGGGTTTGGGGAGGGGTGGGGGGAGAGGGGATACTGTTCCCAAGACTATTGGCTTTACCAGCCCGTTGGGTGGCATGGGACGGTGAGGGAGGTAAGCCCCTTCTCCACAGTCATTGCTCTTCTCCATGATAGCTGTAAGCTAGGAGCAAGAATAACATGAGGGAGATTAAACAGAGGAAAATAAGCAAATCAATATTTTAATCATTTTATTTTTTCAGTGTTTAATCTGTCTTTGTGGGTGGTGGAGAGATGGTCATACGTGCTTATTATAGATCTACTTAACTGGATATTCCCGAGGCAGAAGCTTTGTCTCCTTTCCCAATGAGGTACAAAGGACAAAACTTGGGAGGAAGCATTAGTCTCTGACTAAAAGTGAATGGGAGGAAAATTCCAACACAATCAGATCTGGAATCCGAACTTCTTTTAATTCCTTACTTTTTATAAAGCCTCATAATGGCAAGTTTTATCAGATTTACCTTGTTCTGCCTGGCGGGCACCCCTGGAGATAACCTGCAGGAGCTTCAAGGTGCTTGGGGGAGACAATCCACATCAAAGTTTTCATCTGTGAGGCTGAAAAGCCCCATGATCCATAGGGGCCGATGGCAAAGCAGATGGTTATATATCATTTCAATGTTATTTCCACTGATAAAATCATATCAATTTCTGATGCCGAACCATCAGGCTCTAGGCAAAAGCACGTAGTTCTTTCTTGCCTCATGATTATAGTACGCTGGAACCCCAGATTAACGTACAAATCGTCCACTTACAACACAATAAACCATCATGCTGCTCTTGTAAATAGCTTGAATGTCAACGGAAGTGAATTCTAAAGAGACTCTGGTAAAGTACCCCATTATAGACCAATGAATCTTCTAGTCTTCATTATAGTTCATGGGTAGCCCTCATAGCAAACTCATGGTTTTCTGGGTAAACTTAAGCCTGAAGGGTGAAAAAGGAGAACCCGATTTGACGATGGCTAAACACTACTCAGTGTGATTTTGTTGTTTTCAAGAAATTTCAAAAACTGATGAGAGACAGATGTGGAGTGGTGGGTAGAGAGCTGACTCAATGATTGACCCAATGACAAGAAAACCTTAAATCTCACTTCTGACACATCCCTGAGGTTTGACTCTGGGCAAGTCACTCATCTTTCCATGCCCCAGGAAGCATTTTAAACTGCCGAACCCCATGTTTTCCCCCCTAGAAACTCTCTCCCTGGGAAATCACAGGTGGAGTCCAAGAGCAATCGACAGCTGTATGGTTTGATTGACACGGCTCCCAGTGGGCTCACTTTGACTTCAATAAGGTGAAAGGCTGTCTGCTGGCGGCTGCTTGTTCTAATCCGAATCCAGCACGGGGAATCGCAGGCCTGGTTCCACGAGGGGGAAACGATGAGTGGGAACATCCTTATCGGAGTTTGTTTGGGTCCCAGACCCGCGATTCTCCTCTGTAGGGAATTCTCAGCCGAGGAAACTCCTCCTCCCAATGCGGGCCTGCGAACTGTTCTGTCACTTCTAGTCTGAGAGAGCTGCCTGGGGAAACTGAGGTAACTTGTCCAGAGTCACTCGACCTGGTTGTGTCAGAGGCAGGATGTGAATCTAGGTCATGAACCTAGGAGGTGACTCGGAGCCCAGCTCTCTATCCACTCTACCATACTGCCTCTCATTTAAACGAACTATGTCATGAATCATAATGTATAATATAAAATATATAATTAAAATAAAAATCTAATATAATGTTTTGACCAGATTTGGATTTTATTGGTATAGGGAACTTCCAGATAAGGTAACTCCCACTCCCAATTCAGGTCTTAGTCTATTTGTAACTCATAGTTTGGGAGAACTGTCTACGGCATTTCCCACATGAAGTAACTTGCCCAGTGTCACGGGCCAATATGTGTCACATGGATTTGAACTCCGGTCTTACTGACTGAGGCCAGCTCTCTATCCACTACATCACACTGCCTTTCTACTTCCTGTTTTCAGAATTAAAAATATCGGCCCTGCTCATCTAAAAACAACCTGGAATGTAATCAGTTGGGACAATGTCACTGAAAGATGTGTGGCCCACAAATAGGGCAGGAGTGTCATTACGCGAACTGTTTCAACATTTGTTCTCAGGAGGCTATTTTGGTAGCGTGTGGTGTGCTGTGCTCTGTGCCCAAGCGGCTGCTTTCTCCCGGGACTTTCTCAAATTACCTAGGAAAGAACAGATTGGTGACCAGGCAAATGTCTTGACAGATTGCTTATTTTTGAACCTTTTTTGGTTTGGGGCCAGAGTATGAAAATGACGGGTGTTTTCCTATGTAAAAACTTGAGCAATTCCATATGGATGTAGCGCTGTGGAATTTCTTTGTTTTCGGAGCACCTCCATGCCTAGGAGGGTCAAAGCTCTCTTTCAAGAGCTATATGTGTATAGACTGGGATATAATACACACCCATAGATGGAATATATGTATATCGCCATGGATATCACATGTCAAGTCAACAAACACTTGGCAAATGTTTATGAGAGTCAAAGCTCTCTTTCATATGTGTGTATATATGAATATATATAAATGTGTATGTAATATATATATATTAGTATACATGAATATATATACACATATATAATCAACAATCACTTATTAAATGTTTACTATGTGTCAGACATTGTGCTAAGCTTTACACACACACACATACACACATATATGCATACGTATGTATATTATGTATGAGGTGGGGGGTGGGTGATCAGATTCAAATTAGCATTGGGATAGCAATTCTGTTTTTAATTTTTTTTTATATCAGTTCTTTGTAAAGAAACGCTGCTCTATGCAGATCACTTCCTGTAACTGACTTAGAGCAGATCTTAACCCAGGGGCCATAAACTTGATTTTTTAAAAAATTATTTTGATGACCATATTTCAACACAATTGGTTTCCTGTTTAATCCTGTGCATTTTGTGTTATATATGATTAAAAGCATGATTCTGAGGAGGCCATAAGGCTTCACCAGCCTTATATGAATTCCTTATCCCAAAAATTATGCTAAAGAATTCCTTATCACAAAAAAAGGTTAAAAATCTGTCTTGAATAGCTGCCTGGGGGAGAAATTAAGAGAGAGACTTTTTCAGACAAACTCACACTCACACACACACACACACACACACACACAGAAATAATAATTTTTTTCTAACATTTATATAGTGCTTTATCATGTGCCAGTCATATATAATTATATTTGTGTGTATGTATGTGTAATATAATATATGTGTGTGTGTGGGGGTGTAACCCCTACAATCCAAAGATTTCTTTTCTTCCTTCTGTGTGTGTGTGTGTGTGTGTTGTGTATAATCCCACAACCTAAATACTTCTGTTCACTTGTTAATTGAATCTCTGGAGAATTCTTTCTGATTCTATTGTTCCATAGTTACAATACAATTAATTCTTTGCCCCTGATGGACACATTGAAACTACGAAGTGACGCCCAGTTCCACCGAAAAGTCCTCTTTTTCGTGGCAAGTGATCTTTCGATAACGTCTTTCTGTGGCAGAAGTCGATTGACAAAGTTTTCTAGACAGATGGATTTTGAATACTGGTGAGCTCTCTGACAGGTCTGACATCATTACCATTCATTAGCTATCAACATGAGACACCTAGAGAACCACTTTAAGTGAGATGCATCTTTGAAAGGACTCTTACAGGATAGACCAAGAGTTGCGGAAAAAGCGCCTTCCTCCCCTGAGTAAAGAGGTTCTCTTTATTGAACTAGGTGTATTATTGCACATAAAATCAGGCTTATTTCATACAACAATTGGTTTTGCTAAATTGTTTTTCCCTTTTAAAAATTTTAGTCTTTATTCCAAGAGACATTTCACTGGAGTGGAAATATTCAGAAATAAAGATGTCATAAAAACCCGAAGATAGCAATAAAAATAAGATTAAAAAAACATAACCTGGAAGCTGCACAATCAAGAGAAAAATGATCTGAGATCTGTATTGTTACTCTTGTCCATTTAATTTGCAGAAACGGCAAGTTCTTAACATTATCTCTTGAGAGAATTCTTATCTCAGTGTTTACAGAAATCTTAGATGTGATACATCAAATCATTTCTCTGAACAAAGCAGTAGGTGTCTTTGTGAGACTCCAGGATAATATGCAAAGCTATCGCTATACAAACAGAGCTACAATTCAAAAAGAATATTGTTTACAAATTGGAAAATCTGTGGGTTTTCCAGGGATGCAGGCTCAATAGGAGTCGTCTGTGTGATATAGCAGGCAAGAAATCTAAAGCAAATTCAAAGGCTTAGCGTTCAAGATTAGGGAGGTTGCTCATACCTCCTGCTAATCATGCCCTGGCCAGATTATACCTGATGTATTATGTTCAGTACTAGGCACTATATCGGGGGTCCTCAAACTACGGCCCGTGGGCCAGATGTGGCAGCTAAGGACGTTTATCCCCCTCACCCAGGGCTAGGAAGTTTCTTTATTTAAAGGCCCACAAAACAAAGTTTTTGCTTTTACTCTAGTCCGGCCCTCCAACAGTCTGAGGGACAGTGAACTGGCCCCCTATTTAAAAAGTTTCAGGATCCCTGCTATATTTTCTGGATAATGTCTTTAAACAGGATGGTGTCCAAAAAAGGGTAAACCTTGGAGAAGGGTCTCTTGCTTTAAGGATATGGTGAAGACTAGGGGAGACACGATAGCTGTCTTCAAGTATTTGAAAAAATGCTGTATGGAAGAGAGAATAGATTCATGCTTCCTAGTCCCAGAGGGCAGAGCTAGAGCAATGGATAAAAGTTTAGGCCAGCTATGGGCTTCCTTAATAGTCAGAGTTGTCCCAATATGGAATAGGCAACATTGGGATGTAGAGAGTTCTTACCCACAGTAGGTCTTCAAGCACAAGTGAGAGACCATTTGATAGGTTAATTTTTAGAGGGGATGCTTGTCTACATGTAAGTTGATCTAGATCTCTGAGGTCCCTTCCAACTCTGCCATATCTCTTGTCGACTGAGCTAATGGCCCGAGATGGTATTGTTCAAATTCTTATATCGTGGTTTCTCTTTAAAACTGATGAAAGCCAGCATCCCTTTCTTCCACCTCCTTTAAGTATCACCAGTGAAGAAATACAGGAACTTAGAGAGAAATAATTACTGAACTGTTTTAAAGCAACCATTTTCTTTTATGAATTTAATTAGACTAGGTTTATGCTACTAGTCCTGTTGTAAGAAGTTGGAATATTTTACAAGAATACCGGTGGCTGGGCATGTGTGTGCAAAGTTAACAAGGCTTTTTTTCAAAATGTCTAGGCCTTTGAAGATCATAGTCACTGTGTAGTAGATATCACGGGAAACCTCTGGCTTTCAGGAAGCCATGTGACTGCTGCTTACAGGGAAGCCCGCTTAAGGTGATCCTTTAGAAAAATGTCTTTCTGTTGTTCTTTATATATGCTCCATAATAAATAAAAATCACTAAAGAAAATATGTCGATAGGTGTTCATTGATCAGGAAGTCGGTAAGCCAAGTATTGTATATGGATGCAATGGAATATTATTGTGCTATATGAATGACAAATACGATGAATACATAAAAGCATAAAAAGATTTATGTGAACTAATGCAAAATGAAGCCAGAAGAATCAGGAAATCCATATACACAATGACTACAACAAACTAAATGAAAAGAACAACTAAAAAAAACATTAAATATCATGTAATAATGGTGAAAAATCAAGCAAATACACTTCCCTCCCTTCACTGCAGATGGAGAAGAACTATTAGTGTAGAATATTATATATATTGTCAGATATGATTGATATATAATTGGTTTTTCCTGCTTTTTTTCCCCCTCTTTCTTTTTCTTAATCTTAATTAGAAAGGATGACTTGCTGGGTAAAGAAAGAAGAGGAATATGTTCATGGATAAAGGTGATGTAAAAACAAAAGATAGTAATTTTTATAAATCTAAGCCCTTTCTTTTACTATCTGTATGATCTTTGGCAAGACACTCGATCTTTCTGGACCTCAGTTTCCTCCTCCAAAATGGGGAATTGACTAGTTTGCCTCTGAAGTTCCTTCCACTTCTACATCTTTGAGCCTATCAACTTAAGATAATGAGATTTTTAAAGAAGTGAGTATAGTTTGTGTCTTGTATGAGTCATAAAAGGAAGCAAAATAAAATGGAGCGATCATTGGACTTAATTGGCCTTGGTGACCTGGATCCATTCTGACACTTTTCAGTGGTAACTAAATGAGCACCTTGAAGCTTCAGTTTCATAATCCATAAAATGGGGATGATAATACTCACATTGTCTACCTCCTAGGATTGTGTAAAGAAAGTTCTTTAAAAATAATTTTCAAAGGATTATATTGTTCTTTCTCTGTCCTGGACAGAATGAGAAATGATGGAGAAGAAGCTTATATTTTTTTAAATACTTTATTGGCCCACATAGTTTGGATTGGTGACTATGATGAGGAACATACTCTCGGTGCAAAGAATACCTCTTTCAATTTCTTGCCCTCCCAAGTTTGTACAAGAGCCTCTTCATACCAACTCCAGAAAGCCTATTGTTCGATTTTCCACGTGAGCATTTACACTTTAGAAATCAGCAAATGCTACAAATCAGGGCCCGATTTATGGTTTCGATGATTGTCTAGACCCTAGCTTCTTAAACTGTGGTTTGTGATCCCATGTGGGACCTCATAAATGAATGTGAGGGGCTAGCAAAATTATGATTCATTATCAGTAAGCCTTTCATTCATATATCTGTTTTATATACCCAAGGGGTTGCTAGTGGAAAAAGTTTAAGAAGTCCTGGTCTAAAATAAAGAAAGTGATGGAAAAAATGTTAATAATGCAGATAAACTTATAAGAGTGTAGTTCACATATTTTTGGAAAGCCAGTCATTAAACATTTACCACCCCACCCTTGTCTCTAATTCTCCCCAAATGTCACTTGAGCAAGGGTGGAAACTGTCCCACCTCTGTTACTGTCAACCCTCCTTAGAATGATGTTGTTAACCAACACTCCCACCCATTCTCCACCCAGCTGCCAAAGTGATTTTCCTTAAGTACATATTTGACCATGTCCCAGCCCTCCTCAGTAGCCCCTGGAGTGGCTCCCTGTCATCTCCAGGAGACAATTTAATCTTGTGATTTAAAGCTCTTTATGACCTGGCTTCTTCCTATCTTGCCTTTAACATTACTCACTTCCACGCCCTTGATGTTCTCGCTATACTGGCCTTCCTGGTACAGGACTCTCCATCTCTTATGTCCATGTCTTTGCTTAGGCTGTCCTGCATGCCTACCACGCTCTCCCTTCTTTCAGGACTCGGAGCAAATGCCACATCATATAGTACAAGACGCTTCCTGCTCCCCCCAACAACTGGAATCTTACATGTTACCTTTACCTTTCATATATTCTGTATGTATCTCGCATATAATACATGTGGTCTCCCCCAGAAATGGAAGCCCTTAAAGAAAACGAATGGCTTTTGCTTTTCCATGCTTAGCAAGAGCCTGGCACATTATGTTTAATAAATGCTTCTTAATGAATCGATAGATTAGAGAGGAGGGACAGCACATTATTATAAAAGGATCAGAAAGCATTTTCCTACTGAAAAAAAAGTCCAAAGAGACTAGTTTGCTTAGAGATTTTGAACACTTAATAGGGCAGTAGAGTCTATCTTTGAGGTTGGACATGACCACCTGGAGTTCTTTGGTCATGGTAGAGGCTTAGGAACCGTGAGTAGACTGAGAGCCAGAGAGAAAGGAGGGCATGCTGAAGTTTTTCCTCTCTCCTCCTTCCTCCAGTCCCACCTCCTTTCCAAAAGATGACCCTACTTTGCTAAAGAGATGTAGGACACCCAGTCTGCAGCACAAACTGCTTCCCAGATCCTCATTTTTTTTGTTATTTTTTTTTATTTACTATGTTCCCCAGTTACATTCAAAACAAAAAATTTTTTTTGCATGTTTCTAAAATTTTTGAGTTCTAGGTTCTCTCCCTTACCGCCACCCACAATTCAAAAACCACTTGTGAAGTTATGTAAAACATTTCCATAAAAGTCAAGTTGGGGAAAAAACCCATAGATCTCCCACCCTAATAAAAATAAAAACCCTCAAAAAAATTAAGTTTAAAGAAAGAGAGAGAGAGACAGAAAGACAAAGAGATGAGAGAATGCTTCAGTCTATTCAGGCACAATCAGTTCCTTCCCTGGGTATTTTTTCATCATAAGACCTTCCGAGTAGTCGTGGATGATTGTACTACTGAGAATAGCAAAGTCATTCACAGCTGGTCATCCTGGAACATTGCTATTATTTTGTATACAATACATTTTACTTTGCTTGAGTTTATGGAGGATTTTCCAGGGTTTTTTTTTTTTGGTGTTTTTTTTTTTTTTTTTTTTTTTTTTTCCTGAGAGCATTCTGCTCATCATTTCCCAAAGAACGATAATATTCCATCATAAACACACCACAGTTTACTGAACCATTCCCAATTGGTGGGCATCCCCTCAGTTTCCCATTTTTTTTTATACTGAGAAGATAGTTCCTGTGAATATTATTTTGTGTGTGAATATATATATAAGTAATTTTCCTTTTTTTTTTTAAGAATCTCTTTTGATATTCATGCCAAGTAGTGGTGTTGTTAGGTCAAAGGATATGCATGAATTTATAGCCTTTGGGGCATAGGCTGGATCCTCATTTTTACCTCAATTGTACCCCAACTTCTTAAACTATGGGTCATGACCCCACATGGGGTCATATAAACTGAATGTAGGGGTCACTAAGTTATGTTTTATTATCAGTAAAATTTGATTTTATACCTGTTTTATATATGCATATATACCTGGGGTCATGTAAAAATTTCTTGGGCAAAAAGGGATTGCAAGTAGGATAAGTTTAAGAAGCCCTGATTGTACCTATTTCGTTCTGTTTGCTCTTTTTCTTGGGTCTCAGAAAAGGTATACCTGGCCCCTTCAGAGTTCAAGAGAGACATTCTTCCATTGGTCATGGATCCCATTCTTTTTTTTCATTTCTCAAGTGTCTTCAGTTTCTGTTTGTTCATCCTCCCCCCTGCTTTCCAACCAATGGGTCTCACCCATTTGGGGAAAAAGAAAAAGGAAATAACAAAAATACATGCTAACTTTTGCTTGGTCTCCCCGCTCATTAACTAGACTCTCTTTAACTTCTCCCAATGTGGCTTTTTGTGCCAACCATTCTTGTCAGCAACAGTAAATAGAGTGGGTTTCTTGAAAGCAGGGAGGTGATAAGGGTGCATACAACGCCAAGGTCTCCAACAATACTTCCAGGCTGTCCTTCTGC